>NC_056741.1:380792898-380882898 GCF_019279795.1 Protopterus annectens
TCTTTTTACCCACTAAACTTATATTGTATACAGACAAATAAGGAAGTCCAAAAAAGTTTTTTTTATACCTTAACTTCATATATATGGGAACACTACGAAAGCCCGAAACCACACAATACCGATGCCCACAATACCGACCCCCAGAAGAACGAAACTTCAGAATCCCAACGGCGAATAATGGAGATTGCCATATAGTGCGTAAAGGTAGGTTTGCCGTTCTCCCAACTGTAGTGCGATCTCGGAGTAGGTATATTTAAGTTACAGGGGTGTGGTGGGCGGTGCCCCCTACATGGGGGTGCAGGGGGGGGCTTGCCCCCTGCATACATGTTGTTATTGCTGGTGTTGGGGTTTTATTTTGTTGTTTTGTTGTTTTCGGTATTCTGTAGTTTCGTTCTTCTGGGCATCAGTATTTTCCGTGTCGGTATTGTGCAGTTTCAGGATTTAGTAGTGAATCTATATATATATATATATATATATATATATATATATATATATATATATTTAACTTTTATGTGTATCTCAGTTTTGGCTGTGATATTAATAACTGTTATGTCTCACGTATGTATATCTCAGCATTAACTATGTTGTATGTTGTCTTCCTTATATTGCCCACTGGGCCTGGATCATAGCTGAAAAGGAGCTGTGGGTCAGTCTACCTACCCAATTAACAAATTCAAATAAATAAATAAACAGCATGAAGAAAATAACTATCAATTCAGCAGAGAAGAAACACAGAAAGAGCAATACCCTACAGCTTGAAGTGCAAAGTTTGAATAAGGCGGAAAGGAACTGGGATGACTGGAGAAGTAAGGAAGGGGGCTAGGTGGATGTTGTTACAGTTACACATAAGTATGATTACACAAGAATTAGATATGAGTGTGCAGTGAAGGAGAGTGTTTGGAGCAGCATCCAGAATTCATGGATTCAAGGGATGTTCACAAGCAGAGTTTGTTATAAGGTTATGTGAAGGTCTTCAACTGAATGAAGGCAAAGAAGAAAGGTTTTCTTCAGCTCTAGTAACCAAGTTCCAGGAAAAAGAGGGTATTAAAACACCCAAAGCTCTCCTACCTTACTCACTGAAAATGTACAAAACAGAAAACTATAAATGGTTAGACTACCTTAACAATCCAGTACATTAAAGGCTAGAGACCTTGTACGGTAGGAAACAGAACTTCCCAAAAGTAACTATCCAAATTATGTGATGTCTATAACTCTATTTTCTATTATCTATATTCATATCAGTGCCACATACCATTTGTAGTGGTGCTTACATTCAAGGTAAAGTGCAAATCTGGATGTAGGAAAATTACATCCTAAGTGAGTTGATGCAGATAAGCATAAAACTGTTTCAAAAATACGTTTGCAATGGTCTTGTAGGCTTTAAGTACAAGAAGCACCTGTCTCTACAGCAAACTTTCAGATTCTGGAGCACTTATGAAGAAACAGGAGACTGTGACACCAGGTAAGGTCCCTTTGGGCCCACTTTGACTGTACATATCTCTATCCCATGAATAAACTGCTATGTCATTTAATTTCTGTTATACAACCCTATACAAATCACAGCACCATGCCAACCTGTGCTGACAGTTTTTTCATCCACCACATTTGTGAAAGGCTGTTCCAAACATCCCAAATTCTATGTAGTACTTCCTCACATCAACCCTGAGTTACATCCCAGTTCTAATTTCAAATTGTGCTCTTTGTTATTCTACATTCCTAATACCAAAACAGTGTTGTCCTCATGGACTCTGCTACTTCCGGCGTGATTCTTAAAAGTTTTTTTGTCAAATGTTACTTTCCCTCATTTCCCCAAAGATGCATGTGTTAAGTTTCTTTATTTTTTTGCTCCAAGTTGCTTCTGGTATAGACATTGAATTTCCATCTTCCAAATAGCTTCAGTTGTATATTCATCTCTCCACTGAGATGAAATCCTCCAAACTGTATCCAGTAATTGAGAGGAAATGCAAGCAACTGTCATCAAAGAAGAAGAAGAAATGTCTGCATTATGGATCATGGACTGCTCCATTGATTTATGTTCTCTTACATTGATAATTTGCAAATAATGTACAATTATAACAGATGGTTGCAAATAAAGGAAGAATCCCATTTTAGTGCAATTAATCACACTTTCTTTCTAAAAGGACCACATATGTAGAAAACAGATCCACATTCTTGAAATAAAGGTTTGGGCATTAACAAAAGAAGACTTCAGGTCTTAGCTGCGGTCACTAAAAATGGTTGACCTAGGTATAGACAGGGTGGAACTTCTGTGAGAGTAACAAGGGCCCATATTCTGCTGAGTGCTAACAGAGAGCGTGACTGCAGCATATGAATACACATTCAGATTTGTAGCATTTCTGGGTCAAGTAAAGGTTTCTTATGATTTATCAAAAACAGGCTAAGGTCACGTATGAAGATCAAAAATGTAACAGCACCAGCATAATCAATGGAGTATTATTCTCTCAGCTTTAAAAGAACATTTTCAGGCTAAGGAATGTTTAATGCTGACATAAATGGTCTTGTTTTCATGGCTGATCTGGAATCAGATTGTTTGATCTCTGACTGCCAATACTGTAAGTCAGAGAATCACAATTTTTTCTGGTTCACAAAATCAAGTGCTTAAAGAAGAGTTGTACCTTCTGAGGGACATATGAGCAGGGTATGAATCACCACTAGTAAGACTCATTCATTCATTTTCCTGATACCCACTTTATGTTTTTCAGGGTCACAGGGGACCTGGAGTCTATACCATCAATAAAATGGCAAAAAGAAGAGATCTAATCCTGGACTGGATGCCTGCCAGTCCATCACAGGACTCACACACACACACACACACACACACACACACACACACACACACACACACACACACACACACACTTATGCCTATGGAAAATTTAGGGGATCACCAGTTCACCTGTATCATGTCTTTGGGATGTGGGTAGAAACATCATATGGAAACAGGAAGGACATATTGACTGCATATAAAAGTCACCCCTGCCAGGGTTTGAAATGAAAAAAAAAAAACAAAATGTGTTATGAAGTAGCAGTGTTAACCACTATACCACTATGCAGTCCTTGCTGCTAAACTCTTGAGAAACACATATCACAATCAAATACTAGCTAGGCACACATAGCGTAAATGATTTACAGATGCAGTTTTCACTGTAGACAGAATATAAGCAAGGGCTAAGGCTGGAGCCAGAATATGTTGTTGTTTATCTTTTGGCTTTTCCAGGTTTGGGGTCGCCACAGCGGAACTCCGGTCCGCTAATGATTGGAAGTAGATTTTCACGAATGCCAAGGTACCAGCTTGACGTCCAACCTTCAATGAAGGCACGCCCATTTACGCATGTTTTTCGAAGGCCACCCAACCATGTGATGGACATGCAGACTCCACACAAAAGGCACTCCCCATACTCCAACCGAGAATCGAACAGGAGAACCTCTTGCTGTGAGGGAACAACACTATCACTGCACCACCACTGCATAAGGCTAGAGCCAGAATATACTTAACAAAATTAGTGATGCAAGGGTGTCCCTACAGGACTGCTTCCTTTTGTATTTTATTGCTCTATAAATATATGGTGTGTTACATTATATTGATCTTGATTTTATAATACCATCAATTGTGCATTTTTAATTTTACCATAACTAGTTCATGACAGAAAATAGGATCATGCTAACAAAATGGTATACCAGTTCCAGTGATGAGGTTCAGGTATACAGTGCAGCAAAATCAAACATTTATACTGTGACTTCTAGTCAAATATGCAGCTTGCAGCAAGCATCCAGTGCACAATATGTGGTTACCTGTATTATCTGTAATGTATGCATACTTTATAAGAGATCAGTTAACATCAAGTAACTTTGCATTGTATGAGTCAAAGACAGAATTATTTGCTTGTCATGTAAAATATTAAAACTTTTAAAATAAACACGACATCAAAGTCAGAGGTAACAAGCAGCATGTCTACAAATATTGCAACATTACAGAATAAAACTGTAAATCAAAGTATAGAGTCCTCAATCTGGAGCATGAGTTAAACATACAAAACAAAATGGAAGATGTTGCCAGTCCAGGAAAACAGAAAAATGTTATAGTCAGTCTGACACGTGGCACATGAAGAACAAGCAGAATATTGCAGTCTGGGAATGAGTGCGGTTATGAATGAATTCCATGGCTAAGTTCATTAAGGGCAAATAAATGCAGAAAGACAGTCCAGGGGCTCTTGACTCCTTCACAAGTACTTAGCTGCCAGCTTTGTGCAGTATCAGGTTATAATTTCTCCTAGGATCGAGATGGGTCAAGAGTCCAGTGCATACCTCTCAACCTCCTTGTGCAAGACATCTGAACAAAGTCTGGCAAAATGGGGGGAGGGCACAAAAATAGGGACAGACTTTAAAAATTGTTCTTATAAACTTAGAAAGTTGATAGAATAACAGAGTTTGTTTTAACATACACTTTCTAAAGGATTTGAAGTCTAAAACTCAAATGTATGTCATTATTTAGTAACTTAAATCCTCAGATCATCCCAGTAATTTGCCAGAAAACCACACATTTAATGAGGAGTAGACCAAAAATATGAGCAAAAAATCTGGACATTCTGCAAAAATCTGGACAGTTGAGAGGTATGGTGCAATGTAAGAGACACCTGACCGCAGTGCAGGAGACCAGTTTGATTAACTGTCTGTGTCCCTGAGAACTGTGCAGGGAAGGCTGAGAATGAGTGGAAAGTTTGCCATTTTACATATGCTGGGAAGGTGGGAAGGGGTTTTAGGCTTGGATTACAGCCCATGGTAAAGAATGGGGTCTCTAGCCATACGAAGTTGACTTGACAGTTCCCCTGTCAGATTATCAGCATTGTGTTTGTGTGCGTGTGTGAGTGTGTGTGTGTGTGTGTGTGTGTGTGTGTGTGTGTGTGTGTGTGTGTGTGTGTGTATATGACAGTGCATGTGTATTTGTTGCTGTGTGTATATTTATGATAGCATGCACAAATGGTTTTCACTGATATCACTGCACACTTGCCGTGGAAACAATACTATCGGTATGAAAAAAAATCCAAAATGTCCCGAGAACGATGGTTCATCCAAGTCACCTCAGCATGAGTCTTACTCAAAATGATAATGTGGCTATGTCCAGTCACTGGAGGAGCAAATGGGTTAGAAGGGGAAAGGAAGGGGCTTGATGCCTGGGGCAAGAGCAGCCCAAAAGATGTAAATAAATAAATAAATAAAAATTTAAGCAGGCTGCAGATGCAGATCTGATGCCTTAGCACTTTAGCACTGGACTTCACAAGCTATGATAGCTCTGTCTAATTTTTATCTACTGTCTTCCTTGTCATGTGCATAGGGGTGCCTATGCTATAACCTTACACTTCAGATATCACTAACAGTAAAAATTTGATATCGCTGTCTGAGCTGCATCCTGCTAATGAATACATTATATTCTACAATTATACTGTTTTTGACTTGGAGCTTATTAAACGTACATCTGTTGTTTCATCTTTCCTTTTAACTGTACTAGTGCTTTTCCTTGTCAGCTTACTAGGTATGCAACACTTATCAGTCAGCTATACTCGTAATTCTGTTATTAAGGAACAGATGTTACTACCCAGTTTCTTCTTCCTTCTTAAGGTTTAGCTGATGTCAGAGCACGATCACAACACTGTATAATGTCCGACAAGGATGACCTGTCTGAAATGGTATCATAAAAGGTTCATTGAATATAAACTAGGTAGAGGAAGTAGGGCCTTTGCTTGCTGCTGCTACATTTGGCACTGTACAGTGACTCTGGCTTGTCTGTCCATGGTTACGTGGTTTAGTCCCCAGATCCCTATTACACCTAGTGGTACTGTGCTTTGAGGTGTCTATTCATACTTCTCAACCTCTTAGAGCAAGAAATCTGGACAAAGTTATAAGTAAAAGTTGGACAAAGGCCCAAAAATAGGGACAATTTTAAATATTGCTCTTACAAACTTAGAAAATTGATAGAATAACAGCGTTTTCATTAACATGAATTTTCTGAATGTTATGAAGTCAGAAACTCAAATGTATGTCATTATTTTCTAACTTGAGCCTTTAATTATTTGTCACTAATTTGCCAGAAAAACATAATTTTATGAAAAACGGACCAAACATATGAGACAAAAATCTGGACATTCTGCAAAAATCTGTACAGTTGAGAGGTATTTAACATCTGCCTCCCTGTAAAGACTGGCATGTAGTGTTTGCTTTAGCATTTCATAGTTCTTTTTTCTCTTAAATATTTGTCCTGACCTCCAGCCCTCCAGCTTGACATGCTTCTCTATCTCTTACTCTCTCTCTCTCTCTCTCTCTCTCACTCACTCACTCACTCACTCAATCACTCAAAATTTCAAACAGACACACACACACACACACACACACACACACACACACACACACACACACATATACACATACACATGAACATAAACGTGCTCTCTCAACTTTGTTTAGTGTAAGACGGTGTTATGGTCTCCCCATGAAAGGTTACAGAACCATTTTCCTAGTAAATACAGATAAGATGGATAATATTGCTTTAAGTGGATGCAGAGAGAGTTCTCTTTTGGTAGGTGTGGTACAGTTCTTTTTTTTTTAATGTTTTTTGGTTGCCTTGGACTTCATTCTACTGGACTGGTTCCCAGTGCCCCATATCCACGTCAGGTCTACAGCCATTTTCCTATCCCCCAAGACCTACTCTGGTATTACTGGGTACAGTTGTGATCCTAGGTGTGTCATGGTGCCTTGGCTGCCTGTTCTTCTGTCTGGGATGGTTCTTTTATCCCCTTTCATTCTTTGTATATAATGTGCACAGCCTTTTATCTTCGTCAGTTATATTTACATAATGTTAGATCAGAAAATTGTAGCTCTGTTTTTAACCTGAATAATGTAAAACACAATTCCACAAAGTGTTGCTCATCACATGTAATTGTTCTCAAATGTTTCCTTATTTGTGTGTTCTATTCACTTATTGTAAATGTATTTATACCAATGTTTGTATTGCACACTTATTGTTAGTGTCATTATGCCTCTGTGCCCAGTCTCTGCCTGGAAAGTCTACCTACCCAGTGACCAAATAGTAAAATAAATAAATAAAATAATAAATAAAAAGTCCAGAACAGAATTCTTGTCATCACTGTGGACATAAATCCCATCTTTTCTCTCAGGGTAAATTCAAAGTAAATGAGTGCAGACAATGTCATAAGACAGGCAATATTCAGAGAGCTTTGGTAAGGCCAAGTGTATCACAGTGAAAAGAAAATGTGTATAATGTTGTAGCATTTTGGACAGTGACAGAGAGTATGTGCCAACTAGACTGGAGTTATTTATCACAGTAGCATAGCTAGGGTGGGGTGAGGGGGGAAGCCACCCTGGGTACAGGATGTTATGGGGATTCATTACAGTACCAGTATTCATTTCGATACTGGCATTTCTGAATGCCTGTATGGAAATGAAGTCTTGATACTGTTTCTGTGGTCAGGAGTGAAGAGCTTGCCTTAGTGCTTTGCAAGTGTGGTCTTTTACTGTTTTTTTTTTTTAAGAAGACTCTTGCTTTTCACTTGATGAGAGGTGGGCAAATAGGACCTAGTGCTCCTTCTTAGAACAGAAAGTGCCAGACTTGATAACAGCACTTACACACACACACACACACACACACACACACACACATATATATATATATATATATATATATATATATATATATATATATATATATATATATATATATTTGTCCCTCAAGTACGAGCAGAGTGGTGCCAGGAAGCAGCATCAGACAAGACAATTAAGCAGTATGTCTCTCACCAAAAGTTAATGGTTTTGTGTGGAGTAGCTTTTGGCCCAGCAATTTGACAAAGGATCAGGGCCTCCATAGCTTGTGCCAAATATAAATAGCCATGTAGTAAAAATAGAGGTGGGCACAGTGTTGACTGCTTCAGTAATGTTTCAGAATGATGATAAAAGTCACTTTTCAGCAATGAAAAGTTAAACCTGTCTTTTGCCCTTTTTAAAACATGCACTCATTAAAAAAAGTTATGCTTCTCAATGTGCTGTCTGTGAGACATGAAAACAATGCTCACATAAAATTGTTAAATTTCTATATTATTCACAATAGTGGTGTGTCTGATGGGATTATGAGTGGCTAAAAAAGCTGAGAGCTGACTGGAGAGAGATAAAGAGCTTAAAGTCATGGCCTGCTATGACACAAACTACTGAAAAGTTAGAGATGATGTTAAAAGATACTGCTCCTGTATTTAAAAGTGGCACTAGTACCCTGTATCACTTTAAGGGTATGATTGTGCCTAAAGCAAATGTGCCTTCATTGTTTTTCAGGGTATGTCAAATGCCTTATATTATCCATCCATTAGTTTAAAATCAATTAGACTGGCTAGAAGCAAGTGTTATGTTTCTGGGCAGCCACGGTGGTGCAGTGGTTAGCATTGTCAGCTCACAGCAAGAGGTTCTCCAGTTTGATCCTTGGCTGGGGTGCCTTCTGTGCGGAGTCTGCATGTCCTCACTGTGGTCTCCCAAAGACATGCGGCAGGTGGAATGGACACTCTAAATTGGCCCTAGGTGTGAGCTTCTGTGGAAGGTTCTAACTGGAAAAAAGCCAGAAGATGAAGAAGAAGCAAGTGTTATGTTTCTGAGAGTAAACTGGAATTCCTGTGTAGCCCCAGGCATTGTTGTAGAAAGGAAAAATAGCCAAGTCTGACTGGGTGGAGACTTTACAAAGTCACAATTAACATGCCACTGCAAGCTGAACAGTATCCTTTACAAAGAACTGTGGATATGTTTGACAGTTTATCAAGGGGGAGCATTCCTTTTCAAAGTTAGACTTAGCGGATGGCTACTTCAAAATAGGAAGAAAAGAAAATTCAGAGGTGCTTTTAGCAATCAGTACAATCAAGTGCATCATTGCAACATACTGATGTTTGAGGTAGCTTCTAACCTAGCTGTCTGTCAACTGGCAATGAATCAGGCCATCCAGGGTGTGCTTGGAATCCAGTGTTTTACTTAATGATATCATCACTGGATCTAAAGACAAGGAACATTTTAAAAACATCAAAACAAGACTCAAAAGATTAGAGGAGTGCGGGCCAAGAGCTATAACGGACAAATGTGAGCTCTTAAAGTCAGTGTCATGTATTGTGAGAACATTATGGATGCCCAAAAAGTGCATAAGTGCCAGGATAAAATTCAGGCTGCATTAAAGGTTCCATAACTAAATGTTTTACATCTCAGACCCTTCTTGAAGTTTGCAAAGTATCATGACCATTTTTTGCCAGATCTGGCAACTGTGTTGTATCCTGCAAATGATATTCTGCAAGCTAGTAAACCTAAAATGGAACTAAAGAATGTAGACATTAATTTTTTATGGTGAGGAAGCATAACTCTTTAATGATTGCTTGTTTTATGGTGACTATTACAGTCCTAATGCCCTATAACTTATCTCTACATAGGTAACCTGCAAACTCTGGACCGCACCCAGTTTGGGTTTGTGAAAAGTAGATCATGTCTCCTAAACCTGACTGACTTCTTTGAAGCAGTCACCTAAGCCATGGACGTGGGTAAGGCAGTTCACACAGCCTACCTAGACCTTGCCAAGGCCTTCGACACCATCCCGCACTCTGGTATCATTGATAAACTCATGAAAATGGCCATGAACCCCTATATCATGCAATGGGTTGCCAACTGGCTCACTGACAGAGCCCACACCCTAAAAGTAGCCAATTCCAAATCCAACTCCAGACCAGTGACAAGTGGAGTACCATAGGGTTCAGTCCTGGGTCCCCTCCTGTTCAGCATCTACTTCCCTGAAGTCCAGGCCAACACAGAGGGCTTATGGCTAACAACGTTCGCAGATGACTGCAAACTGGGAGCCATTACTGAATTCCCTAATGATGTGGACATTCTACAAAAGGGCCTCACTGAGACAGATCCCTGGTGTCAAAGCCATAGCCTCAAGCTCAGCGCTAAAAAATGCATAGTCACCCCCTTTGGGAAAAACCCTGTGCCAACGAACTACCACATAGGTGGTAGTCTGCTCAACACCGAAAGTGTGATATGAGACCTAGGGACACAGGTGGACAGTAGTCTCTCCTTTGATAACCACATCGCCACAGTAGTCAGGAAGTCCTACTCTGTGGCACACCTCATCACAAAAGGTTTCTCATCTAGAAAAAAAGAGGTCCTTGTCCCCCTCTACTATTATAGAGTACAACAGCCCATTTGGGATGTACCTCACAAGACATTTGCAGCAACTGGAAAGACCACAGAAATACCTCACAAAGAAGATCACTGGCCTCAAACAGATGCCCTATGCAGACCATCTTAAGAAACTCCAACTCTACTCCATCACATATCCCCTACTTAGAGGTGATCTCTGCCTAACATACAAAGCCATGTCAAACCCAGAGCTGTTGGACATGCTACACTTAAAAAAATCCCAATCCCTTCGGGCCACATGGTCCAGAGACCTAAACCTTGTCACCACAATAAACAGAACTTGCTGGAGGGATAGGTTTCTGTCCCAGAGACTTCCCATACTCTTGAACAAGCTGCCCATTCAAGTCAAACAGAGCACCTCATTGGCCCTTTTTAAGAAAAATCTGGGCAACTGGATGGGAAATAGGAAATTTACCCCGGGGATCACTTCTGCGGCTCTGCTCGACAGGGGCACAGGAAAATAAATTTTTTGGGGTGGCTGAAGCCAGGGAATCTTTATAGCTAGGCTTATATAGGCCCTAGGGCTGATAGCCTAGTGCCTACCTATGAACCCATGCATTGTTAACAGGTTTAACCAGTACTTGTCTCGTAGAGAATTTACACTTGTTAAAGACCACCAGCTGGTGGTCTCAATTTTTAGTCAACAAAAGAGGACACCAACAAAAAATTGAGTATAGTCTTCTATGAGTCTCATTTACCTCTGGAGCATGTAAGTAATAAACATGAAAAAGAAGATGCATTATATATGTTTTCCTTCAGTCAAGTGACAGCTTGCTAGTTACAGCACATATGGGAAGAACAGCAACTAGACATAACAAAATCTTATCACAAAGGTAAACAGTAACACAAAATGGTTGGTCTATCAAATGGCTAATTATTATTGAAGACAGGGTAAACTTACCTTAAATACTGGCTGAGCAATGGGGGAGTTGACTATCATACCCACTGCATTATGACTTTGAGTGTTAAAAGAACTTGAAGGTCATCTCTGAGAAATAAAGACACTGGCTGAAAGTTTCATATGGTGGCCAAGAACTAATGAAGGAATAGGACAGCCGGCAATGAGATGCAGTGGATAGCAAATGGTCTTACATGACCTAGAATGTACACCAGTTCACCCATGTGAATGGCTTACATCACCCTGGCAGAGGATCCATATTGATTTTACTGGGCCTTTTGTGGGGACAACATCTTTGGTGGTAGTAAACACATGTTCTAAATTACCTGAAATCTTTACTTTGGACTCTACTACCTCTGGTCACATCAGTAATGTACCAACTGACCTTTTTGCCAGAACCAGAGTGTTACAGCAACTAGTAAGTGATAATGGCCTAAATTTATGGTAACTGACTTCTAGACATTCCTTCATTCAAATGGCAGCTGAATTATTATGTCTGCCCTGGCATCCAAGAAAATAATGGGCTTGCAAAGAGGTCCACGCAAAACCTGAAATTAGAACTTCAAGCCATGGCAAATGATAAGCTTGCTCACTGGTAAAAAAAAAAAAAAAAGAAACGGTGAGTTTCTTGTTTTCATACCAAAATGCTGTTCATGCTATAGGTAATCAGACTCTAGACATGTTTATAGGGCATCCAGTTCATTCAAGACTGGACTTGCTGTTAAATCTTCAACAGACTCTTTCATACTGACAAATCAAAAAAGAGAAAAGACAATAAAAGACTATACAAAGCTTTACCACTGAACAGACCGTCCATTCCCAGTTACAGGAGAGACTCTAGAGAGGTTAATGGAAGGAGCAATTGGGATGCATGTCTTATAAATTTGAAGTTGCCTCGGGCATCATTTGGCAGTGCAATGCTGAGCACATGAAAAAAATATGGACTGCGCAGAGCTGAGGAACAGTAGACTTATTTTTCCTGTTCCTCAACTAAAATCATTAACATTGCTGAGGAAAAAGTAATGTGCAAAGTTCAAATTCATTACCTGCAATGACTTCTGCAGAGATCAGTTCCACATTTGTAAACCTAGAAGGTGCCATGCCATCATACCAATAAAAAAGACAAGAAAAAAGCCCCTCCCCAAACACACACACACACACACACACACACACACACACACACACTTGAAATAACCAAGATTTGACCTATTATAGGGTATACACCACTTACTTGCAACCAGATATTCTTCTACCATCCTTCTGTGTTTAGCTTAATCCCATTAAAAAATAGTTAATACTAATGATCTATATTGTTGGACTGGCTTGAGCTTTTCCTGAAACAGGCGTAGACCTCCCTGGGGTATTGGAATCACTATTTGAGAACTACTGTTATGTAAAGGAAACAATAGTGCTCTTACTGAGTACCATTACTGTTAGAACAGGTGAAAGCAAAGGAAGCAGTAGCAATACACATTGCACTGCATTACACAGGCCAGAGGTCTGTATGTGTTTGCTTTCATTTCTGGAATACTGGAAAAATCAGCTTCTTTCACAATGTATTCTTCGTGCTCTGACACTGATTGTTATTAACAGAATGCATTAGCACTGTTTGTTTAAAGATTGTTTGTTTGTGTCTTTCGGCTTTTCCCGGTATAATTACAAAAACTTCACATATTAGTTTCTGCAGTTTACCAAACTTCTGACCAGCCTTTCAGCTCCATTCCATGTTCAAATCTGTATAATTTTTGTACAATATTATTTCATGCCCATTTGTTTAAGCCAAGAATGGTGTTTCTCTTAGAAGGTAGACACTCCGTCAATGTCCTTTCATTGTGCTTAAAAAAACACACCCAGTTTACAAACTCAAACACACCTCTGTTGTTTTAGTGCTTTCAAAATCTGCTCTGACATTTACGCAGATAAACACACATAGATATTGTTTCATCAGAAGGTTGAGTCTCCTGGAAAACTCTCACCATTCTTGCTAAACCACATTTTTTTGTGATTCTATACCTTTCCCCCCATGCCTACAAGCACACGATTAATGCAGCAAAGGAAGGTTCAAAAAGTTAGTTTTCATTGGATTTTTGTTCAGAGATCTCTGGCTGCCATTCAAGCATGTAGTATACCACAGGGCCCCAAAATCATATACCCCCAGGGGTCTCACTATCTGCCTAGCCTCAAAACTCACAAAAAACTGCAAAACTGATGCCATATGATACAAGTTCTAACACAAAATACTAAGCTCCTGGATAGACAACAGATTTTCTTTTTTAATTTATTGTTATTCATGCTGCAGATTAAAGTATCAGCATAGCCAGCTTGCAAAATTGAGAAGTAAATTATTTATTTATTTATTTTCTTTGTTAACTTTGTAAATTTACTGGTCCAATGACCATTTTCAGCAATGATATGGGCCAATAGGCAGACACAGCACACGTAAATGTTGAGTTACACACATAAAATGCGTACAGTAGGTAAAAAATATAAAACAATGTAAGTAAAAAACATTGTGTTATATACACTGCCTAGATTAGGTGTTCATCCTTAACCTTGTCTCAGACTGTGTAAACTTACCAGGGTATTGCTCCTTCAGGTAGCAGTGTTAAGTACAGGTAGCTCCCTTCTTGTCTGTATTTAAGTCAAGTATATGCATGTTACCCTGACAGCTTGAAAACAATGAATATCCAGCACAGATAGATGCAGTAAAATAAGGTGAGGTGACTTGATGTCCATTATACTTTACTTATATATCTTCTCTTTTTTAAAGCATTTCCTTAAAACAATATAATGAATAAATTTGGATAATGTTTACACAGTAATAAATTAATATGCATTAAAGTTGGTTGCATTTCTTGTTTTAGACAGTAATTTATATCTAAGCACTGATTGCATTATTATACAAGTATTATTATATTATATTATTATACAAGTAACTAACCATTATTGATTACTTTTAAAAGTACTTCTGGAAGGTTCTGACACTTTTGCCCTTCTCATGCCACCAAGCCATAAGATCCCATCTCTGCTCTTCATATTCTGTTGTATTTGAAGCCTGGGATTGTGACAAACCTAGAAATAACTGTTCTCCATACCTTTTAACTTCTTTGCGCAAGAATCAAGGAAAAGCCAAAAATAACGAGGGACAGTTGTTAAATATTATTATAAATATTATTCTAATTAATTTAAAAATGTAATACTATAACAGATTTTGCATCCACATTCATTTTCTGAAGAAAAATGTATGAAACTCTAACATTTGGCAATACTGACTGTAATTCTCAGGGATTTACCAAAAACTGAAAAATTTTACAAGGGACAGGGAAAATTTATTAAACAAAACCAGGGATGTTTCACAAAGTCAGGGACAATTGAGAGAGATATGCTTCTCCCCTTAGTATCAGCCTGCATTGATATTTAATGAATTTCATTAATTCACACTAACTCATAAACTCTGTCACAGCTATGCTACTGTTTATGGAGAAGTTATTTTTGTGTTAACAAGTGAGTAGTTTAACATTAGTGCAGAACCTGCCTGATAAAAAAGAGCTGTCTGAAAGAGAACCATTCATGGCATAATTCATCTGATTTTCAATAGTCACTAATAGTGTGAAAAGAAATATTTTTTCTGAAGATAGACAATAATGTATATTCAGTGTTTTCCCAAGGTAGAAGAATGTTTTGGGTAGGAAAAATTACTTTTTGGGAAAGTCACCTCAGGTTGGCCTTTTCATTTTTCTCCAACCTGCAGCAGCTGCATCAGAGATGATAATATATATTATTGGAGATGCGGGGATCTAGCCCCTCCTGCATGTTTGGTTTGGCAAGTTTTGCGCTACTTGTTAAATATATGTGTGTGCGCGCATGCATGTGTGTGTGTGTGTGTGTGTGTGTGTGTGTGTGTGTGTGTGTGTGTGTGTGTGTGTGTATGTTTAATTTTAAGAATCTGTGTTATTGTTAAAAACACTTGCAGATACAACTGCACTTACAGTTGTGACAATGTATTTGCTGCTGATGCTGCAATGTTTAGAAATGTGCTGTCAAGAAACAAAGTTTCAAGAACTAATCTTATGTAACTGTAAGAAGCTTAGGATCAGTTTAGTTGTTTGAAAACCCTTCAAAGGCAAGGGCAACATTCAGATCTTTTGCTGAAATCCACCTACTCTGTCTACTCTGTGCCTTTCTGCTGATACAGTGACAGTCAAGTCATTGCAACAGTCTGATCAGACAAAAACTTTTATTTAAAATCTTAGGCAGATTAGTCACTTGTACATTAACTCTGAAATTTAGAAGATAACAACAGGCTTTTCTGAAATTACTTCTGCCCCTTTTCTCCGATTTGATTGTTCCAGATCCTTGGTATATTAAGACGTTTTTTCCTCTTACTTCCTTCTCCACTCCCTCCCTCCTGCTGCCTCCTTTATCCCTTACCCTCCATTCTTTCTTCCAAATGTTCAGAAACAATTCCACCACCTGTGCCTCCTTCTTTTTAATTGTCCTGAAAGTTTACTCATTGCTAACCCTTTCTTTCATTTTACTGCTACTAACCTTTTATTTCATGTCACTGTTACCAGCAGAAGGAAATGTAGAGTAGCAACATGTATTTATACATTATGCGTATGCACACATACGCACACACATACCAACCTATCTTCCCCCCACACACCTAAACCTCACCATGCACTTCCTCATCCCTGGTTAAATCTGACCAGAAATCAGTGGCCTTCTCTGTCAGGTTAAATGGTAAGCACTCCACCATCCTATGAAATCTTCTTTAGGGACTTTTCCATGGTAAACCTACTTTGTCTTGTAGAAGGCCTACAAAGACTCACAGCAACCACCCCCCCCCCAAAAAAAAAATGGACACAAATGAGATAACTGCCACACTCACTTCCAATTTCTATTCAATTTTACCATCATCTAAACAGCTTCTTAGAAAAGTCTGTACTGATTCACCCTAAATATAATTGTAAATTCAGGAATAAACCTTCAAATCACAAAGATTGATGGCATCAATATCAAAAAAGTGATCTTTTTGAATGATGAAAAAATTCATTGCATGTGTGACCAATGCATTATTGCCATCCTTCTTTTTTATCGCCAATACATGCTCATAGATCATTCTCTTAAGAACCCTGATGGTTTTGCCACTGTAAAAACTGCAGCAAGAATCACATGTAGTGAGGTACACCACCCCTTGTGACTGACAGTCATATCTGTCCCTGGCAGTAAAAACCATATCACGAGCATTTAACATAACTCTGCTAGAACTATTGATGAATCGGCACTGCTTGCAATGACCACATTTGAAATTTCCTACTGTGCAACCCTAATTTTGTTCTTTGATGTGTCTTTCTCCAATAAACTTTGAATGCTATTAATTCTCTTACTGTTGGCTGAAGGAGGAGAAGAGGCGGTAGGCATGGCGGAAGGCAGGAAGAGAGGAGAAAGGCTAGGACTGTGGTAGTGAGGGTCGGAACTTTGAATGTTGGCAGTATGACTGGTATAGGGAGAGAGCTAGCTGACATGATGGACAGAAGGAAGGTTGGTATATTGTGTGTGCAAGAGACCAGATGGAAGGGGAGTAAGGCTAGGTGTATCGGAGGTGGGTTCAAATTGTTTTATCATGGTGTTGAAGGGAGGAGAAATGGTGTAGGAGTTATCCTGAAGGTACAGTATGCTAAGAGTGTTTTGGAGGTGAAAAGAGTGTTGGATAGAGTGATGTTTATGAAGCTGGAAATTGATGGTGTAATGATGAATGTTGTTAATGCATATGCTCCACAAGTTGGGTGTGTAATGGATGAGAACATTTTGGAGTGAGTTGGATGAAGTGGTGATCACTGTACCCAAGGGTGAGAGAGTGGTGATTGGAGCAGATTTCAATGGGCATGTTGGTGAAGGGAACAGAGGGGATGAGGAAGTGATGGGTAGGTATGGTGTTAAACAAAGGAATGCAGAAGGTCAGATGGTAGTGGATTTTGCGAAAAGGATGGACATGGCTGTAGTGAATACGTATTTTAACAAGAGGGAGGAGCATAGGGTGACATACAAGAGTGGAGGAAGATGCACACAGGTGGATTATATCTTATGTAGGAGGGCCAGTTTGAAGGAGATTGGAGACTGTAAAGTAGTGACCGGGGAAAGTGTAGTTAGGCAGCATAGGATGGTGGTTTGTAGGATGATGTTGATGATCAAGAAGAGGAGGGAGAGTGTGAGGGCTGCACCAAGGATCAAATGGTGGAAATTGAAAAGGGGTAATTGTGAGGTGGAGTTCAGGGATGAGTTAAGACAGGCACTGGGTGGCAGTGAAGAGTTACCAAATTGCTGGGTAACTACAGCAGAGCTAGTAAGGGAGACAGCTAGAAAGGTGCTTGGTATGACATCTGGACAGAGGAAGGATGACAAGGAGACATGGTGGTGGAATGAGGAAGTACAGGAGAGTATACAGAGAAAGAGGTTGGCAAAGAAGAAGTAGGATTGTCAAAGAGATGAAGAAAGTAGACAGAAGTATAAGGAGATGAGGTGCATGGCAAAGAGAGAGGTGGTGAAGGCTAAGGATAAGGCATATGAAGAGTTGTATGAAAAGTTGGACACTAAGGAGGAAGAAAAGGACCTGTACCAATTGGCTAGACAGAGGGACCGAGCTAGGAAAGATGTGCATCAGGTAAAGTTGATAAAGGATAATGAGGGAAACATACTCACAACTGAGGAGAGTGTGTTGAGCAGATGGAAAGAGTACTTTGAGGGGTTGATGAATGAAGAGAATGAGAGGGAGAGAAGGTTGGATGATGTGGGGATAGTGAATCATGAAGTACAATGGATTAGCAAGGAGGAAGTAAGGATAGCTATGAAGAGGATGAAGAATGGAAAGGCTGCTGGTCCAGATGACATACCTGTGGAAGCATGGAGGTGTTTAGGTGAAATGGCAGTTTAACCAGATTTTTTAATGAAATCTTGGAAAGTGAGAGGATGCCTGAGGAATGGAGAAAAAGTGTTTTGGTACCGATTTTTAAGAATAAGGGTGATGTGCAGAGATGTAGTAACTACAGAGGGATTAAATTGATCAGTCACAGCATGAAGTTAAGGGGAAAGAGTAGTGGAAGCTAGGTTAAGAAGGGACGTGATGATTGGTGATCAGCAGTATGGTTTCATGCCAGGAAAGAGCACTACAGATGCAATGTTTGCTCTGAGAGTGTTGATGGAGAAGTACAGTGAAGGTCAGAAGGAGTTGCATTGTGTTTTTATAGACTTAGAGAAAGCATATGACAGAGTGCCTAGGGAAGAGTTGTGGTATTGTATGAAGAAGTCGGGAGTGTCAGAGAAGTATGTAAGAGTGGTACAGAATATGTACAAGGGTAGTGTGACAGCGGTGAGGTCTGTGGTGGGAGTGATGGATGCGTTTAAGGTGGAGGTGGGGTTACATCAAGGATCAGCTCTGAACCCTTTCTTATTTGCAATGGTGATGGACAGGTTGACAAACGAGATCAGACAGGAGTCGCTGTGGACTATGATGTTTGCAGATGACATTGTGATCTGTAGTGAGAGTAGGGAACAGGTGGAGGAGACCCTGGAGAGATGGAGATATGCTCTAGAGAGAAGAGGAATGAAGGTCAGCAGGACTAAGACAGAATATATGTGTGTGAATGAGAGGGAGGATAGAGGAATGGTGAGGATGCAAAGAGTAGAGCTGGCGAAGGTGGAGAAGTTTAAATACTTGGGATCAATAATTCAGAGTAACGGTGAGTGTGGAAGAGAGGTGAAGAAGTGAGTACAGGCAGGATGGAGTAGGTGGAGAAGAGTGCCAGGAGTGATTTGTGACAGACGAGTACCAGTAAGAGTGAAAGGGAAGGTCTCCAAGAGGGTAGTGAGACCAGCTATGTTATATGGGTTGGAGACAGTGGCATTGACAAAAAGGCAGGAGTCTGAGCTGGATGTGGCAGAGTTAAAGATTTTAAGATTTGCACTGGGTGTGACGAGGGTGGCACAGGATTAGGAATAAGTATATTAGAGGGTCACCCCAGGTTGAAAGGTTTGGAGACAAAGCCAGAGAGGCAAGATTACATTGACTTGGACATGTGCTGAGGGGGGATGCTGAGTATATTGGGAAAAAGATGCTAAGGATTAAGCTACCAGGTAACAGGAAAAGAGGAAGGCCTAAGATAAGATTTATGGATGTGGTGAGAGAGGACATGCAGGTGGTTGGTGTGACAGAGCAAGATGCAGAGAACAGGAAGAAATGGAAACAGATGATCCACTGTGGCGACCCCTAACAGGAACAGCTGAAAGAAGATGATGATGTGTGAAAACTGGACAGTTCCCTAATATGTTAGACAGATCCAAATTTCTCAGAATTATTTTCCAGTTTGTGGTTAAAATGTTTTTAATAATACTCATGAATGTGGAAATGGGGATAGGAAAGGCTCTTCTAAAGCCAATCATATTTTGTTCACCTCTGGAAGGTGTGTAAAAGTGACCAATGAGTTCAATGAAACTATTCTCTACAGGATAGGTCTAGCAGAGGTAGACCTAAGCAATGAAGCCTCTTCTTCTATCTCAGATAGCCAATGAAATGTTCATCATTCAAAAAGTTCACTTTTTTCATTATTGATGCCGTCAATCTTTTTGATTTTGAAGGGGACTGCAAAATCGTCATAAATGCTGCGAGTCTGCTTGGCAGATTGGATGCAGAGCAGATAAAAACCCAAGATTAAATAACTTTATTAACATTAAATGTTTTTATTCACACAAAAACTATAACATAATTACCTAGGTTTATTTTATCTGTCTAATACAGCATTTAGTGCAGTGACTTCCTTGTTCCAAATGCGACAAGTTCTTTGGCTCAATTTTCGAGTGCAACATTTTTATTAGTCATTCTGATAGGTCATGTCATGCTAATTTTCTGACTTAAACAGATTTTTATGTCAGTTGCTACATTCTGAAGAAGTTCTATTGTATGTTACTGAACAATGAAAGAGCTTAATCTTTATCTAGAGTAAGACTCCAGTTTGTGGTTTTGGTAGAACTTATTTTTTGTTTATACACATTGGTTGTTCTAGACTGGTTTTTGCCTTTTGTCATTTTTTAGAGTAAACATAATGTTTCTTTTTGACCAGATAGCGTACCAGGCTGTATTTCCATCAGCACCAAGTATGCAGTATTCAAGCCTCTACTTAAACTTTTCAACAAACCCTATCCACAGGGTGTGGCTCTGATGCCTGAAGAACATCCACTGTAACTCCTCTACATAAGGGTGTCCCCTCTACAGACATAGATAACCTTAGGCCCATCAGCCTCACCATCCTTATAAGCAAAGCCATGGAAGATATAGCAGAACTCATTTATGCAGACATAGGCAAGTTAAGTGATCTAGACCCATTTCAGTTTGGTACTGTGTAGGGCGGGTCCAGTCTCCTGAACCTAATAATCTTCTTTGAAAAGTTACAGAGGTTGTAAAAAGTGGACACTATGTGCATACTGCTTATCTTGACTTAGCCAAGACTTTTGACACTAGCCCCCATGCTAGTATTATGGAAAGTTAGAAAAACTTAATGGAAGTCCCTGTATTGCATACTGGATAGCAAATTGGCTGTCAAACAGCTCCCAAATAGCAACAGTTGCTGGTGTCCTCCTCACTGAACATAAAAGTATAACTAGTGAGGTATCACAGGGATCAGTGCTGGGTCCTCTCCTATTTAGCATTTATTTTACAGACATCCAAGCCAATATCTCTGAAGTGTGATTGACCAAGTGTGTTGATGACTGCAAGCTGGGCACTGTTATCTGACTATCCAGTAAAACTAATATTCCATCTCCTTTTGTAGCCATTTAGTATTAGTGGTCACTGTTATCTGCTTATATACTACTACTAAATGACTTCAAAATGGAATGGAATATTCAAATACCTGATATCCTCTCCTAACCTATTCTGCTTGTCCTGCTTGCTGCTGGTCTGCCCGTAGCTGGCCCTCGGTTGTGTTTCCTAGACCCCTCTTGTAGTGGCTACCTGCCCAGCAAATAAGCTCCAGTAAAGCTCCTCCAGGAAAAGGGAATCTGACTCTGCCACCATTCACTAGGCAGCACCTGCTCTAAAACCTGCCGCATCTGGCCCTCGGTTGTGTTTCCTAGACCCCTCTTGTAGTGGCTACCTGCCCAGCAAATAAGCTCCAGTAAAGCTCCTCCAGGAAAAGGGAATCTGACTCTGCCACCATTCACTAGGCAGCACCTGCTCTAAAACCTGCCGCATGTATGTACTTTTAGTACCACTACTTGTTTGTCACAAGACAACGCTCTGCCTCGTGGCTGCCAGCAGCTTGCCTTACTCAACATCCTACTCTCACCAGTGGCCGTTTCTATTTTCCCACATTTTTTCCTCATTTTGACTAGCCTGTACTGGATAGCTATTACAACATACAGCCACTAGATGGCAGTATAGGTCTGCTTTCCCCTCTCTAGTTGTATTCCAGTCATTAGGGAATTCACTTCTCTAAGCTTACTATCCACTCCCTTGAATCTACCCCAAGTAATCTTATCTGTCCTACCCTGTGTTTTTTCTTAGCTATCCTGACTTATTTATACTTGCTTGGAATTTCTGCTCTTTTTTAGCCTCCTATCTCTCCCGCTACTTACATTCCTCCTGCTCTTCAAACACTGACCCCTGTAGTGTTTGACACTATTAACCTATACTCATTAGTTTTAACTCTATCTGGACTCACTATATTTCTACAGACTCTCGAATCCATCCTTTTACATCCTACTATTTTCCTTCTCCACTAGAAGCTTACTGATTGTTTTTCTCCTGGCTTTCTTTCTCCTTGGTTATCCTTCTACACACTTATTTCCCTCCTACTAGCTACCTCTACCACCAGTCCATCTTTACTAGGTTCTAGCTCCTCCCCCCCTTCCGTGCTTAACACTTTTTCCCTTCTAACCAGTTATCTCTACTACCTGTCCATTATTCCGGAGTCGAGGTTTGCCCTTCCCCCAATACCTACCCGCCTACACTTTTCCCGCTCTGATATCTTTATATAGTCCCCAGTAGGCGCGGCCATTTTAAATATCCTCTCCTAACCTATTCTGCTTGTCCTGCTTGCTGCTGGTCTGCCCGTAGGTGAGTGCATGTTTTCTATGGTAAATTGAGATATTTAACCTGACAAATACTCTGTTGTCCTCTCTTATCAGCAGTATTGCTGTAAACTGTTACTGTTTAGGGATTTTGAGTGCCGATACCTATGAACTGCATAGATAGCCTATGGTGACTGTTTCTATTTACATTACTCCAAGTCTACTATTTTAACCTGCATTTGTAATTAGAAATGGACTTCTGTAATGTACTGCTGTTGCAAGTGAAACGTACATGCTGACATTCTGTGTTGTGTATTGTTAAAGTGTTTTGCCTCGCAGTTTTGATGCGTCAATAGCACAGTAAATCCATTTGTTACATATCTCTTATTCTTCCGAACTGCATTTGTAATTGGAAATACGACTTCTGTAATGTGCTGCTGTTGCAAGTGAAACGTACATGCTGATATTCTGTGTCGTGTATTCTTAAAGTGTTCTGCCTCGCAGTTTTGATGCGTAAATAGCACAGTAAATCCATTTGTTACATATCTCATATTCTTCCTTCATGTTTTTGGCTAAACCTTGCTGGCGTTTGAGCTTGAGCTAGCTGTATACTGTACTCAGTTTTAAGACCTCATTCTCGCATGTTGTTACAATATTCATGCTAAGTTTCTACCTATATTGAAATTGGTATTTTTAATAACCTCAAAGATAAGGATAAGTTTCACAGAATTAGTAGAAATGTAGTTTTATTTCTTGCATAAACTGTTGAATATTGTAGCCCTTTGTTTGTTTGGTACCTTCTCTCTGTGTGTCTCTTTCCTTACTATATCCTTCACCTTACTTCTCCTCTTGTTCTTAGCTATCCTGACTTATTTATACTTGCTTGGAGTTTCTGCTCTTTCATTTATAGCCTCTTATCTCTCCCGCTCTTTTCTTTTCAGCACGATTGTGTGTTGTTGATGCAGTACCTTCTCTGACTTCCTCTTTCATGTTGGTGATTAGTAACCGATGTGGCATTGCTTTCTGCACTTACTTATTCTGTTTTTCTGACTATTTCCTCAGCCCCTCTTCTCCTTGCTAACTTACAGTTGTAGCTTTACAGTGTAACGCTATAGTGACTAACTGTGTGAATCTTTTTCCTTACAGCTGGCCCTCGGTTGTGTTTCCTAGACCCCTCTTGTAGTGGCTACCTGCCCAGCAAATAAGCTCCAGTAAAGCTCCTCCAGGAAAAGGGAATCTGACTCTGCCACCATTCACTAGGCAGCACCTGCTCTAAAACCTATGTATGTACTTTTAGTACCACTACTTGTTTGTCACAAGACAACGCTCTGCCTCGTGGCTGCCAGCAGCTTGCCTTACTCAACACCCTACTCTCACCAGTGGTAGCCTGTACTGGATAGCTATTACAATATATAGCCACTAGATGGCAGTATAAGTCTGCTTTCCCCTCTCTAGTTGTATTCCAGTCATTAGGGAATTCACTTCTCTAAGCTTACTATCCACTCCCTTGAATCTACCCCAAGTAATCTTATCTGTCCTACCCTGTGTTTCGTTCCTATTTTCTTAGCTATCCTGACTTATTTATACTTGCTTGGAATTTCTGCTCTTCCATTTTTAGCCTCCTATCTCTCCCGCTACTTACATTCCTCCTGCTCTTCAAACACTGACCCCTGTAGTGTTTTGACACTATTAACCTATACTCATTAGTTTTTAACTCTATCTGGACTCACTATATTTCTACAGACTCTATCGAATCCATCCTTTTACATCCTACTATTTTCCTTCTCCACTAGAAGGGCTCAGCTAACCCTGGGAGTGGTCCCAAACGGGCTTACTGATTGTTTTTCTCCTGGCTTTCTTTCTCCTTGGTTCTTCCCGGCTCGTTTAAGCCCAAGGGCTCACTCCTCCTCTACCCTACCCCAATTCCCACCCACCCCAGGGTCCTAGTCTTATAGCTCTACAACCACACCTTTCCCTCCCATCCTATCCCTCTCCTTCCCAAATTGCTACCAAGCCTTAACACACCTTCCACTCCCCATCACTTTCTTTGCCCTGTTACCTAAATTTCTTACATTACCTTTCTCCCTTACTTATACTTCTCCTTTTACCCTACTCTATCTTCTCTACTCCAATCATTCTTTATTCTCTCTAGCATCCAATTATTTTTTCCTACTTTTCAAAAGATTTACCACCCCCTCTCCTGCTTAACATACTCATCCTCTCTCGCTTGTACTTTCCTCCTTCCTCCTCACTTCTCAGATAACTAAATAATGACTCCCTACATACCAACTTTGCCTATACTCTCAATCTTACTCTTGACCACTCTTCTCTCCACATACCATCTCACCTTCTTTGAAATTTCACTTAACAACTATCAAAATGCTTCACAAAAACACACTTCTACTTTATTCACTTTTACATCATACTCTAATGTTAATTCCACCCCTAGCTATCATCTACCTTTATTCCACAGGCTACATCACCTTACCTACCTCCTACAATCAGACAAAAAAACAAAACCTCTCACACTTCTAAAGAGCAATCTTTTAACTAAACTAGTTAATCCTACCCTACAAGATGGGGACATCCACCCCAACCCTGGCCCTATCTCCCCTCCTCCCCAAAACTGCTCACCTAACTATAACAATAACTTCCTCATAGGGCACCTCAACATTCAAAGCATACACAAGAAAATACCCTTCATCCATGCCCTCTTAGATATCCATTCTTTTGACATCTTTTGCCTCTCTGAAACCTGGCTAAACCCAGGCACAAAAGACTCAGAGATTATACCCAAGGTTATAATATAGTAAGACATGACCGCTTAAAACGTAAGGATGGTGGAGTAGCAATACTTTTCAAAAATCAACTTAACATCTCTACCCAACCAGCATGTCCAAACCAAGATAGCAAAATAGAAGCCATCATTATTAAACTCCAACTAAATGCCAAAAAAGCCCTTTACATCATATGCGTGTATCTTCCTCCAGGCAACAACATTCCAATATTAGAAGACTTTCTAAGCTGGGTTTCTACTACCTACCCCCAAGAAACCATAATTCTTGGCGACGTTAACATAGATTGGAACACTATCAATGATGACAATCCCTCCTCTCATATTAACCTACACAGTTTCACCCAAACCATTACCTCAACTACAAGGGTCCATAAGCCCAGTAAGAGAGAGTATATTAGACTGGATACTCACAAATAAAGTCAACAAACAGTATAAAGTAGGTACTATGCCAGACGATGTCAGTGACCACTCCCTAACCTACATTACTAGACAAAAATCAGAATGTGTTAACCTCCCAAATACTAGGCTAATTCGTTCTATCAAGCATTTTAACATAGACCTCTTCCAAGCTGAACTGAGAGCATGCAATTGGAATTGCTTAAAATCACTTCCCCTGGAGGAGGCAGTCTCATATTTCAATACTACCTTCTTATCCATACTTGATAAACATGCTCCTGAACGTTCTATTAGAGTAAAAACCAAAACAGCCCCATGGCTTACCAACAATACTAAAAACATCATTCAAACTAGAAACAAAGCATGGACAAAATGGAGATGCCATAGACAAAACCCTGATTTAATTCTTTTTCACCAGCTTAGAAACTTAGCTAAGAAATCAATAATCTCTGACAAGAAAAAATTCTACTGTGAACTTCAGGAAACTCATCTTAACAATTCTAAATACTTCTGGTCATCAGTAAATAGACTTCTCTCCCCAGGAATTGCTAAAACTCCATCCCCACTTAATGCTGACCCAGAAACCCCTCTCCAGACTGCTAATGCTTTCAACTCTTTTTTCTCTGAAACTATTCAATCCCTAGCCAAACAAATGAACACCAACAACTCTTATATTCCAAATAATATAGCTAACTCCTCCTTTAACTTCTCTCTAAAACCCATATCTACTTCTTTCATATATAGACTCATTCACAAACTGAAACCTTGCACCCCTTCTGCAGACAAGCTCCCTTCTCTCTTCCTTCAGAAAGCTGCCAAAGAAATAGCTTACCCTATATCCTTACTTATAAACAGAACTATCCAAGAGGGAACCATCCCTGACATCTGGAAAATCTCCTATATTATCCCACTACATAAAGGTGGTAACTCCCTTGACCTTTCTAACTTTAGACCTATTCTCTCACCCCAGCAAAAATCATGGAAAAATGTATTCATCAGCAACTTGTGCACTATCTCTCTTCACAACATAATAGCAAACTGTCAGCATGGCTTTAGACCTCACCACAGTACCACCACTGCCCTTCTTTCCTTTGTAGATACTATCAACAAAAATCGAACAACAATACTCTCTTCCGCTCTCTTCATTGATCTCTCTAAAGCTTTCGATATGGTCAACCACTCTCTCTTAATCAATATTCTTGAATCTTTCTCTTGTGACAAATTCGCCATTAAGTGGTTTAAATCTTATCTTAACAACAGACAACAAGCAGTAATATGGGAAAACCATATCTAATCACTCTTGCCCATTTCCATCGGAGTTCCCCAGGGCTCCATTCTTGGTCCACTTCTGTTCTCTCTCTTTATTAACGATCTACAGGCTGCAATCCCACAAGCAACCTGCATACAATACGCAGATGATTCAACCCTTATCTGCTCGGCACCATCCCCTACAGAACTGATCTCACTGACCCAAAATACCTTTAATTGAAACATGGTTTTCTAAATGGTTTCTCCTTCTAAATGCCAAAAAAACAAAACTCCTCCTCTTCTCCCCCACCACTCGGTCCCCCCCTTTAAACTTTACCATTTCCTCAAATAACGGTACTCTCATCTCACCTGATCTCACTACAAAGCTTTTAGGAATAACCATTGACAATAATCTCTCCTTCGATCAGCACATTAACAACAACATCAAGTTAGTTAACAGAAAAATAGGATCCCTTTATCGCATCAAACCTTTTCTAACCCCAGCAACTAGAATCAAAATTGCACAATCTCATCTTTTATCAACTCTCCTATACTTCCCTATTTATACAAACCTTAAGAAAAGTAACCTCAACAAACTTACAACCTGCTATAACAACATAGCTAAAACAGCCACTAGTAACCCATTTAGGACCCACCATTGTCTAAACCTAAAACAACTAGGCTGGCTTGAATTTCAAAACTACCTTATAATTCCTCAACTCACTATTGCCCACAACATTTTATACCTACCTGACAACACCCCAATACTCTCTCAACTTCTAATCCCTTACAACAATCTCCACTCACTCGCTCCTCTTGTAAACTCATGACAAAATCTATAAAGGCAAACAACACAGCAAGTGTTTCTTTATTCACTAACACAATAGGTAGAAGTTGGAATCTCCTACCTAGTGACATAACTCTGACCACATCCCTGCCACTTTTCAAACAAAAAATTAAACACTACTTCCAAAATCATTGGCTGTGTTCCTGCAATACACCTGACTAACCATTTTCTCTTACCCTGTTTCTCCACTCTTTTCTTCTCTACCCTCCTCAGTTTTGTTTCTTTCACTGTTTTGAGATTTAAGTATGTACTTTTGTACAATTGTGTATATTTAATGAACTGCTTATTGTAAACTTGTTTCTTTTAAATTATCTTTCCTTTTTTGTAAGAGCTGATCTTAGCTTTTATCTTAGAGTAGTAATTTTTTTTATGTAATGTACTTAGTATATAGTGGAGCTTTTCTCCTCGGGCCTCTGCTGAAAATGGACATGTATCCAGCCAGACTAGCCCGGTCAACAAATGTAAAATAAAATAAAATAAAATAAAAATGTACTTAAAATGGCTAAAGCTAAATGCAGAAAAGTGCAGCACAGTAGCAATCAGTAAAACAAGCTATTCCCATCGCATATGTTATAAGCGGTACTCATCTTTGATAGATATAGTCATAAGAGACCATGTCACTTATGTGGACAACATCTTATTTCTCATTTCATCATCATGTCAATGCTATAGTCAGGAAATTCTTTTATCCAGACAAGTTACTTCCAAGGGAATAGATTCAAGATCCAAAGAAGTAATGTTACCACTGAACATTTCCCTTATCAGTCCGTTATCAAATATAATTTCACATTTGGTATATACATATCCAAGTATATTGCTGAAATGGAAAGGCCCCAATGATTTTTAATCAAAAAAATTAAAGGCCTTGTCACTTGTCCTATGTTATGATTCAAGACAAACAGGCAGGGTAGTTCATTTATATGCTTTATTATATAGAAACACATCAGGATGGATAACAGCAACATAAAATATAAACAACCAGTTAACTGACAGCCCATTACATACATGCATGCTTACATCTCAAAAGCTCTTTACAAAATGTCAGTCTGGTTCCCATGTGCTCAGTATTTATACACATGTGCAAGCCTATGGAAAGCTTCATACTGATCTACATCCTCCCTCTTTAGTGAATTGTCTACAATAAAATGACATCTGAAAAAAGACATGCAATTATAAAGACACTGATAAATAAACTCAACGTTCATGCCCAAGTTGCCGTGTATCTGGAACATGGTCTGGAAATGCGACCTGATCTAGTGATATAGCAATTAAGACTTGGTTTAACAACAGGGACAGTCATTGTTGTACAATCTATTTTAGGAGTTTTGGGAATCTTCTCAGGAACAGAGATATTTGCTGGAATGTCTGCTGGAACTGGAACACTGAATAACTCATTCTGAGATCTAGAGTTTTTTTCACAGGCAAGATGCTGCAATACAGGCTCAGACACTAGTTCTGCCTAAATTCTACTCCTTGTGATTCCACAATGTACAATCTCAGATTTGGACATACACTTTTCATGACTCCAATCCGATCAAAACCTTTGGATGTCTGCATCCTCGCTATCTTTCCTTCTCATTATGGAGTGAGCAGTTTGCTAGACTTATCATAATAGGACTTCTGGGACAAAAACCTTTTCATGAGTTGTGCTCTCACTGCTTTGTTGTTCTTAGCACAGGGACCCAACAGATTGCTAATGATTGGTAGTCTGGTTTTGGTTTGTCTCGACAAAAGCCTCTGTGCAGGTGAACCAAGATGTTTATCACAAGGAATATTTCTGAGATTCAAGAGATTCAGGAAAACATCACTATTGCCTCATTTCAACTTCTCTAATAACTGTTTCACACTTTGAACTGCATGTTCTGCCAAACCATTTGACTGTGGATACTTAGGGCTACTTGTAACATGAATAAAGTCCCACTCTTCAGAAAATCTCTTGAACTACTGGCTTCTAAACTGTGTACCATTGTCAGAACTAACTTTGTGCAGACTACCATGGACTGCAAAATGATGCTTCAACTTACTGAATACTAGATTAGGAAGTAGGTCAATCTCGAACCAGTTTGAATAAGAGTCAACTAACACCAAGTAATGTTGACCATTCCATTCAAAAATGTCTGTAGCTACTGTTGACCAAGGTGGTTCAGGAATATGGTTTAGCTGAAGTGGTTCTTTTTGTTGATGCTGAAAATTTTCTGATGGTAGGAAGGTGCTGCTGCTGTACTTGTTGGACTGGACTGGAACCAAAGTCTTCTTAAGACACAAAGTCTTGCTGGCTGTTCACTGCTGAATCAGGGACACAGAGTTTTGCATGACTGCATCTGTAGTCTGTTTAAAGCACCAAATTGCACACTGATAAAGAAATATATTTTGCAGCACAATACTATTTTACTGTAAGCACAGTTACTAATAAATAACTTATTTTTGTAACAAGCAAGACGTATGACTGTAGTTTACAAATTTAATGTGCAGAGTTTTTCCTTCACAACTGATATGGAATACCTCTAACAAAGTTTAGTATACAGTCTAATATATTGTTCTAGTCATGTAATTCAGATCCTGTTTTTCCTTTTGGTATCTTTTTTGGGCTTAATACGGAAATATCTCTTCTGTGGATACTTTACTTTCCAGGCTTGTTTAAGGAAATGTTTTGTTATAAAGCACATATTATCCTTCAGTGAAACCACTTCTGCTGATGTGAAAATGTACGCAATCAGAAATGTAATTCTGCTGATTTTATAAAACATGTCCATTAACAGAAGTCTGAAAGGAAACATCTGTGAGAATATGTCGAACTGTTCTGCTGCTGATATTGAAAAAAACATATTTTTGAGGAACTGATACTGTGGGAGAACATGTTTTCTGAGGAAACAGCTTTGTAAAAGGTCACGTATTGCTGGGTTTTTAAAAAAGCATGTCTATTAATAGATATTTGTAAACTGTTCTGCAAGCATGAGAAAAATCATGTAATACTTGCATTCCAGAATTGCTTTTTAGGCTTTTTTCTGATGCTGTGAAGAAGCCTGTCTGTTATACATTTAGTATGGATGCCCATGAAGAAGCCTGTCTGTTATACATATATTATGGATGCCCATTTTACATTGCTAAACTCTGTACATATATTCAAGCAAACATTTTATTATATGCTTTATCTTTCAGCTTATGTACAGCAGAATTAATTTCAATATTTTATTCACTGATAAATAGATTCTAACAATTCCCTCTCTTTATTTTAAAACATACTCAAAACACTTTATATTGATATGTATTTTTGATCGGATTATATAGAAAACACATTAGGAAACAAAACCTTCTTTTGATACAAGTCAAAATGCAATTTTACACAGTTAATACAAAGATATTAAGTATTACTACCAGAACTAAATGTATCTAACAACTTTTACTTTTGCAGACCATTCTGTGAAAATATTCCACCAGTTATAGGCTGTGTCTGCTTTAGTTTTATTTTTTAATGTGATTAATTTATTCTTTTGCAATCACAGAATTTAATTTATGAGTTAGAACTCTTTCATTAACTCTTTGCAACTGTTGAATTAACTGTTTACTTTTATTAATCATTTTATACCAAAAGATTAGAGATAGACTAATATTTATAAGAGACAAGAACTATGTGCTACTGCAAATGTTATTTAGTGCTAAAAATATACAATGTCATTTTAACCATAACATTGTGGTCATATTTCTGAACAGCCCATTAACACCTTGGTTGACAGTGAACATATTAAAGTAATGAACTGGGCTTTTAATACTTGAGAATTTAAATAACAAAACATGGTTTATACACTGAAGAATGCTATTTACATAATAGTTCATTGGCTGTATAATATTTTAATATAATTTTTTCTAACTGGGGTAACCAATACTGGTGCAGATAAAAGAGTGGTCCAAAAACCAGTGATAAAATTATAACTAGTGATAAAATTACAACTTGACAAATTACTTTTGAACTTATTACTTTACAATGTGTCCTATGCAGTATGTATTTACGCAGACTGTTTGCTACTCATACATTTCAATCTAGTATTAGACATTTTACACTGAATTTTTGCATCTGTACATAAAAAGACTGCAAAGCACATTTAGTCCAATCTACAAATTTAGTAACATTAACATTAAGCAATTTTTTTCTGAAAATGTTTATGCCTCTTTAGAAGTATCTAGTGGAATTGATACCAGAGGCAACTACATACCCAACAATTAGAAACATTCATGCTTTTTGCATACCAACATTGTCTTGCCAAAAACATATTAAAAATACAATAATAATTAGCATATTAGCTATTAGTAACTTGTAAAACATCTTGTCCTGTCAGGTTTAATCTGTTTACCAGTATTTCTAATGCAGTAATACATGTTTTCCCCTCCCCCCTAAAAGAGCAGTGTCAAGAAGGAATGCAATATTATTTTCCTTCATGTAGTTTTATTTTAGACTCTTCTGCAGTACTGCTTATACAGTCAGTGTAAAACTGAGAAAGTACCCCTCCCCCTGTAGTATTGCAGTATTGTTTATTTGCTTTATGCTGTGAGAATAGAATGTATGCCAGCCCAACACTGGTTATACATTTGCTTTATTAGGTTAATAAACTATGGACCTTTGTCTGATTTGATATTTTTTTATAAACATTTTGCTGTTTACTACTACTAGTAGGTATTTATACACTCCTGCATAGTTTATTTGAATTGTATGTATACTATGACCCATTTGCTGGCTGTAGTTGATGTAATTGAGTTTTTTTTACTTTTATCAGTGACATGAATGTACAATTATGACTTTTTATTACAATTACCAAATAGTGCTGCATGTGAACACTTAATTATGTTTTAATAACAATAATGTTTTAGAAAAACACAAGCCACTTGTCTGGTAATCAGTCTTGTTTTTTACCTTATCTGCCCAACATTTCCTGTAACTATTCATCCAGCCTGGGAAGGTCTGAGCTCACATTTTAGACTCTGTAGACCATAGTTAACCCTTTTAGCATTTTTCCTTTAATCATCTGTTAATACATTTGCAACTTGATAGTAGACTGCAGTTGTAAAACACCTAAAATTATAATAAGTATTTCTGATTTGCATAACTATGCATTTATACTACATAGATATAGAGTCTATATTATATCATCGAATGCTTAAAAAAGCGAACAATGAATAATCGACCCCATGTAAGTAAAAGCTTACAATCTTGAAAGCTCAGAACAGCAATTTTTTCCCAAGGGAAAAAAAAATCGCTGTTCCAAAAAAAAAAAAAGAAAAAAGAAAGAAAGAAAAAAAATTGAAAGAATATATAAAGTGGGGGGCTTCATCCCCACACCCAACCTACTTAAATATACCAACTCCGAGATTGCCCTACAGTGCCGAAAATGGCAAAGTAATGGAAGTGGCCAAGCAAATTCTTTCCCTGGGAAAGAATTCGCTTAAAAGCTGCTTCCATATTTTGCCTTTTTGTTGTTTTAAGTTCGACCAAGACGCATTCGATAGACTGTGTCTTCAGTCATCCAATAGGAATCCTAAATATACATTATTTTACAATTAGCTTACATATTTTTAACTTGGATTTCATTATATTTTTTAATTTAATTGCAAGACTGCTTGACTAATACCATCTGTGATTTTATTTCTTTTTAAATTTGCCTATCAGAGCTTTTAACTGTTTGGTGTGGTGTCACTATACAATTATAAAAAAATTGTAAAAAACAAGATAGATATTAGCTTAACTAACACGTTTATATTTACATTATTTATATTTGCCGTTGTCTGCCTTTTATTCAGCGCATTGTAAACAGATGTACTTTAGATGAAAAGAAAATATGTTCATCAGTCTTGTGACTTCAGATTTCTTCTGTTATGCACTAGAACTGCTTTGTTTACCTTTTGACTATGCTATGAGAATGGCAGTCATATGCTCTACTTTACTGTAGTACTGATAAATATCTTGCTTTAACTGAATGAAAGTTTTAAAACATTTGAGAATGATTTGTCCATACATCAGATCCTAACCATGTATGCTTAACCGGGTCTATATTACAACGTCGAACCCACAGGAGTCCAAACATTGTAATATCAAACCCATATGTCCAAAATTGTGAAAATAGCGAAGCCGCAGAACACCAATTTTTTTCCCAGGGGAAAGAAATTGATTGGCCATTTTCACGGCTTTGATATTTTCTCCACTGTGGTGTGATCTCAGAGCTGGTATATTTAAGTAGGGCATGTGGGGGGCACAGTCCCCCATGTTGGGGGGTGTGGGGCCGAAGCCCCCCACTTTAATATAAGTTTAAAGTGTACGTGTTTTTTTTTTTTGTTTTTGTACCAGAACAGCGATTTTTTTTCCCTGGGAAAAAAATCGCTATTCTGTGTGTTCGTACTTTTTGCATTTCAAACTTCCTGGTTCAATATTACATGGTTCAAACTCTTGTGAGTTTGAAGATGTAATATAGACCTTGTTTAACCATTTTCAAAAGACAAGCATATTGTAAAATATATCTTTTTTTTGTACAGATCAGCTGTAGTTTCCTGCTCTTTTGCAATGTTTTCTTAAGCTCCGCTGTTGTATGCAGGAACTCAGTCTCTGTCAGTTTAGCTAATTTATTTTCTTTATCCTGTAACTGCTGCTCAAGAGTTTCCTGTAATGCTGCACAGGCTGACTGATATTTCTCAGTAACCTGTTCTGCTGAATCTAAAACTTCTATGCACTTCTTAAAAAATGTTTGTATAACTTGTCTAAACTTCTTGAACTCATTTTGTCTGTCTTTTAGAAGTTTATTAAATTCTTTTGTAACAGGATGTACTGAAGGTTCTGTCAGTAACTAATTTGACTGCTGTTGTAACTCTGAAATAAACCTTTCACATGTGGTGACAGGACATAACTGTTCAACATCTGAATATAATGTAAGCATATTAACTTCTGGTTCTGTACCTCTTTGCACAGTCTAACCTTTGAATAATGGCATGCACTGTATTTTTATAACATTGTACACAGAAAGCAGTTTCATATGATTTACACAATAAACACTTGTCATACCACACATGGTTTTGTTTGAGATACCAGTCAAATATTGTAATCCATTTGCATAATGCCTTACTATCAACTTGTCCTAATAAGGTTTTACATTTGCTAATATGCTGTGTATACCAACATTCCAATCTGTTATTATTACCTCTAACGGCATCCATACTGTATGTGACACAGAAAAACTTTCTTACCAGTCAACAGAGAGGCAGATGGCAAAGCTGCTTACTATAGATGATTGAAAAGTCTCTGTAGTCACTCGTGAATCTGGTAAAACAAAACGGGCAGTTTCAGTTTTGAAACTTCGCTTTTTTAACTTTCTTGGAGAATTTATGGCACTGCTCACTTTCCTGCACTGCAGTCTCACTCTGGATTCAGACTTCTGAGAAACTGCACTTTTGCAAACTATAGAAACTGTAGAAAACTGAAGTACTCAACATAAATGTTAATTACTATGCATTTACTAGAGTGACCTTATACAAGACATCACCACTCCCCCGTGTTCGGATACAGGCTAGGGTCACCATTGAAAATTTTCTGATGATAGGAAGCTGCTGCTGCTGTATTTGCTGGACTGGACTGGAACCAAAGTCTTCTTAAGACACAAAGTCTTGCTTGATACTGCTGAAGCAGAGACACAGAGTTTTGCATGACTGCATCTGTAGTCTGTTTAAAGCACCAAATTGCACACTGATAAAGAAATATGTTTTGCAGCACACTACTATTTCACTGTAAGCACAGTTACTAATAAATAACTTATTTTTATAACAAACAAGACATACAACTGTAGTTTACAAATTTAATGTGCAAAGTTTTTCCTTCACAACTGATATGGACGATGGCTTTATGGCTTTCCATTCTCCAGTTAACTCGGAACCTACGTTCCTACCAAATACCTCTAGCAAAGTTTAGTATGCAGTCTAATATACTGTTCTAGTCACGCAATTCAGATCTTGTTTTTCCTTTTGGTATCTTTTTTGAGCTTAATACGGAAACATCTGTTCTGCTGATACTTTACTTTCCAGGCTTAAGAAAATGTTTTGTTATAAAGCACGCATTGTCCTTCTGTGAAACCATTTCTGCTGATGTGAGAATGTACGCAATCAGAAATGTTCTTCTGCTGATTTTATAAAAACATGTCCATTAACAGAAGTCTGAAAGGAAACATCTGTGAGAATATGTCAAACTGTTCTGCTGCTAAGATTGAACAAACATATTTTTGAGGAACTGATACTGTGGGAGAACATGTTTTCTGAGGAAACAGATTTGTAATTGTATGTATTGCTGAGTTTATAAAAAAGCATGTCTGTTAACAGATATATGTAAACTGTTCTGCAAACATGAGAAAAGTATGTAATACTTGCTTTCCAGAATTGATTTTTAGGCTTTTTTCTGATGCTGTGAAGAAACCTGTTGGTTATACATATAGTATGGATACCCATTTTACATTGCTAAACTCTAAACATCCTCTCCTGATAAAGTGGTTTAGCTTCTGAAGAATTGAATCTGAGTCTGTGTGACTTCTAAGCTCATCAAGATGTATGGAAGAAAAATGTCTCACTTCCATAACTTCAAAATCAAGTTTCTCATTTTCATGCTATTCAGTGGTATTTCTGGGTGATCTGGATAAAGTATCAACAAGATAAAGAACTTTGCCTTTTGTATAGACAAGATTGAAATCATACCTTTGCAATTTCAGCATCATGCATTTCAATCTGGCAGGAGGTGCATGCATAGGCTTTCTCAAAATAGTGAGTAGAGGTTGGTGATGTGTTTTGATTTGAATAGGTCAGCCATAAATATAACCGTGGAACGTCGAACATCAAACACAATTTCCAAGAGTTCTTTCTCTAAATGGGCATACTGCATCTAAGTTTGGGTTAGAGGTCTGAACGCATAGGCTACTGGTCTAACCTCTTGAAGAATGACTGCACCAAGACCAAATTTAGAAGCATCACAAGAACATCATAGTATCTGAGAGTTGGTGGACTGGCAATTCTCTATTTCAGAACATCTAATGCTCTCTGGTGTTGTTCTAACCAGAACCAGGATACATCTTTGCATGTCAACTCTCTGAGTGGTGCTTAAAGTTGTCTTAAGTCTGGAATGAACTTGCATAGGTAGTTAAATATGCCAAGAAAATGTTGTAGGACTTGAACATTATCTGGCATCTCAAGAATTGCTATCTGCTTGGAAGGATCTGATCATAAGTCTGAACTGGTAAACAAACGACCAAAATAAGTAACTTTTTGTAGCCTGAACCTGCACTTTTGAGAATTCAGCTTAAGATTCAGTTCACATGCTCTTTCCAGAACTTTCTTGAGGTTTCTGTCATGCTCGGCTTCACCATTACCTCCTACTAGAATAGCATCTGCTAGAATAGCACACAGATATCCAGAAAAACATTGTTCCATGGCATGCTGGAAGACTTGACTGGCAGAATTTATCTCAAATGGAATTTTCAAAACTATGTACCTGCCAAAAGGAGTACTGAAAGTGGTTAGCAATTAAGATGTTTGGTCAAGTAAAATTTGCCAAAATGAATTCTTTGCATACAAAACAGAAAAAAAAACAGTGGCATTTGGCATAACAGCAGTGACTTCTTCAACTGTATGCAGTGGATGATAAGGTCTTTTCAGTGCTGTGTTCAAATCTCTTGGATGAGTACATATTCTGATATCATCTGTGCTTTTCTTACGAGCTGCTACCATGGAAGATACTCATTCAGTTGGTTCATCAACTGGACAAATCTCACCTTGCTGCACCATTTTATCTAGCTCAGCCTTAACTCTGTTCTGCATAGTTAGGAGCTTTCCAGGCTGGACTGACAACTGAGATAACTTCAAGGTCTAAGTTCATGGAGTACACAACTGGGAGTTTGCCTAGTTTATATTTGAAAAGATCAGGATAGGTAGAGAAGATAGACTGGGTGAAATTAGAACAGTGGTCTTTCAGGCTTGTATGGTGGACTTCCTTATTAAATAAAAGTAGTCCCATTTTCAAAATAGTCCCATTTTCAAACTGTCTCTGAGGCCTAATAATGACTATATGTGCCTTTTAACTACATAAAATTGCAAGTCATAGCTGTTCCCAGCAGAGTAAAATGAAAGCACTACTTAACCTTTGGTTTGAATTTCTTCACCACCATAAGCAACACACTTTGCCAAATCAAGCTTCTCACCAGCACATACTCTAGCAACTCTTTCTGCTGACATAACATTGCACTTTGAACCTGTGTCAACTTTGAGCTCTATGGGTCTTCCGTTTATCCGAACAGTAGAACATACTTCATTCTTTGCCCATAAATCTGCATTGACTGTTTCATTAAGCACAGACACACGATCAACATAAAAAGTAGGGTTACAGCCTTCTAATTAATCAACTTGTCTCTTTGAATGTTCTCTTTTAATAAAAGAATGTCTCTTATTTGATTTATAAAACCTTTTGAAATGATTCCTCTTATTGCATTTGTGGCATTGCTGACCAAATGCTAAGCACTTTTCTCTTTTGGGTCCATGATTTGCACCACAATTATGACAGTTGACTATGAGGCTAGGTGAGGGAACATGCTTTGAGTTTGCTGACTCCCCCTTGTGCTCCACTGAGACTGTGTGTGCTCTGGAATTTGTTAGAAAGCTTCAGGATTTACCAGGGACTGTTACAGGGTTCAGAGTTGCTGCCATATACTTGGGCCTGTTTCTTTTAACCATGTGCTGCATACTATCAAGATTAGCTTTAGAAGATACTGGAAGCATCCATTTCTCATTTATAAGCACATTTGTGTGCTTTTCTGTGAGCTCATATATCTGACAAATCTCAATGGCCTTATTCAAAGTTAAATCACTGTCATGAAGCAAGATCTTTCTAACAGCATCATCTTTAATACCACAAACAAGTCTGTCTTTTATCAACTCATCCCTTAAATCACCAAATATGCACATTTTAGCTTTATTTCTCAAGTCAGTTATATATGCTGCAAAAGTTTCACTAGGCCTTTGATCCCTTGTGTAAAATAAGTGCCTTTCCATTGTAATATTCATTTGGGGGTTACACATATCTCTAAATTTACATTTTAAGCACTCAGGATCCTCTCTTGTTTCAGCCGGTACTACTATATGATGGTTTCCCCCTCTCCTGCAAACACAGCAGGTGCATACACAAATGAATGCTCTCTTTCTATGGCTTTGAAACCATTTAAATTAAGCAGAATAAATGCCTTTGTACATGCATCTTTATCAGAAAATACATATTGTATGAAAATATTGTACTCTTGCTCAAACACTCTCCAATTCTCTGCAATATTACCAAATACAAGTGGAGCTGGTCTACGAAATCCTTCAGCCATGCCACTTAAATACACAGCAAATATGACCCTTGTAATTATGTATGAACATGCACACACGCCAGATACTTGTAATAACATTCAAATGCACAATAAACTCTTTGAAATACTGTACTTTGCAAAATATGCTTTGAAATGGCTGTATTTTGTGAAATAACTACACTATAATACTGCACAAACTTGTGAACATTCTGTATACATTGAATATCTCAAATAGCTTTAATTAATGTGAAAAAATAGCACATAGCAAAAATATGCGGTCATTTTCCTTATTTTATACATTTTATGCTATTTGGACATTATTTCAAAAATGTTTTAACTATTTTGAATATTTTTATCAATATGTTGCTGTTTGGACATTTCATTTAACTAGAAATTCGTTTTGAGCATTCTGAGTGCTTCATTTTATATTCTTCAAGTAAGAAATCATTTAAGCAAGTTTTAGTACCTGGAATTTGTTTCTAATTTGTTTTGCAAGTTGTATGTGCAGTAGGGATGATCCATTCCTCTATATTCCTCCAACATTAACTGAGTGTCTCTTGGTCTTGATTCTGGATCCCATTCTGACACCATGTCGCTCATCCTATGTTATGATTCAAGATGAACAGGCGGGATAGTTTGTTTATATGCTTTATTGTATAGAAACACATCAGAATGGATAACAGCAACATAGAATATAAACAAAGTGATTAACTGACAGACCAATGCATACATGCATGCATGCTTACATCCCAACAGCTCTCTATAAAATGGCAGTCTCGTTCGCATGTGCTCAGTATTTATACACATGTAGAAGCCCATGGAAAGCTTCTTAAAGGTATACATGCAAACTGATCTACAGGCCTTAAGTACTTCAATTATCCCAATAGATTAGCAAAACTCTCCTTATATTCAGAACCCTGCCAGTTGCTCTGAGGTGATTTCTATCTCACTTTTTGAGACATGAAAGACCCAGTCTTATCTGACCGCCTATTTATTCACAAAAACAGCAGTGATATAAATACCTATACTGAGGAAATAAACAAGACTCGCTGGAGGGATACGTTTATAAGTGAATGTGTTCCCAGTCTATGGAACTAGTTATAATTATAATTACATGTCAAACAAAATGCTACTTTGTCTGCCTTTAAGGCAGGTCCTGATGATTAGTTCGGAAGACATAAACGTACACCAGGTTTGCCATCTACGGTCCTGTTTGATTTGGAAGGTGGGCACTGTTAAGTAATCTTAAAGGGTGGCAATAATGTTTACGTGTGTCTATTTAAAGGTGTATATGGTTAGCCCTCTTATGGTCCTGTGATTGCTTGCCTAGTATTGTTCCTATGTTCCTAGACACACACACACACACACACACACACACACACACACACACACACACACACACACACACACACACACACACACCACACACATTCATTTTATATACAAAAACATTGTAAAAAAACACAGTAAATGGAATGCGTGGTACAAAATACAGAGGTTTTATTCTTCTACAGAAACAAAAATTTATGGGTACTTTCATCCATATTAACACAGGACATCATCATACTTTCAAGTATTAAAAACTATACATTCATAGGTTCATAGGTATTTACTAGGCTACTAATCGATGAGTATTTTAAGAAGCCTAGCCTTACATTCCCATGGTAGCTTTTACTTCTTATATTCTGCATATGAATACACAGGTGGACAGAACAAGGATATGTTGGAAGATTTATATGTTGCCTCTATTCATCTGGGACATGAACGTTCATCCAGGAGTGAATTTGTAGTTTGCCATCCATCCATCCTAATTACATATGAATAGAGTAAAAGAAGTACTTCACTTTAGTGGAGTGGAGCATGATTCCAAAGAAGTCATATTCTCTATGACACATATCTATCTCTCCAAGATATACTATTTATGTTGTAAAAGAGATTAAGTTCTCTTGGGTGGGTGTTTATGCCACCACTGGACTTGCAGATGTGCAATAGAACTGAGACAATATGTTCTCTTGAGGCTCTCTATGTCAGGCTGAGATTGGCCCTCAGTAGCCGTTATGATACCAAGAAGAGGGACAAGCCTTTGATACAGTCAGTGTAGTTTTTATGATTTAGGATCTTGATTTTCTTGGTGAGAAAGTATTGTAGTCATTCAAGCTGTGTTAAGGGTTTGGACAGGTACATACCAAAAGGGGCATTATACTCAATGATCAGCCTAGCGAGTACTGAGTACAGTGGAATGATCACATTCTTGGACCTAGAAGTCATGCCCTTACTAATAAGCTGACCAATTAAAAAGGACATTCTTACAAAACTGGATACATATTGCTCAAAGGACAGTTTGTTGTCCCCATGGGTTTCCAGATCCTTAACTACTGAATCAATTTTTCAGGTATGTGTTGACAATGTGATATTTACAGGGGATGTCATGCTTGCTAAAGGAGACTATTATGCATTTTTTTGGAATTTAATTTTACTCCATGGTTATGACACCAACTAAGACCCTCTTGGAAGATCTTGGTGTCCTCTGGAGAGTTTATGATGGCACCAACCTTACAGTCATCTGCAGGTTTGGTCACCCACAGACCCTTAAGATTAGCTTTGATCTTTGAGAAATATGACAAGGAGGAATGGCCCAAACACTGAACCTTGGGGTACACCACTAGTGACAGATCTTTTGGTGGAGGTCAACTAGATTAAGCAGGTAGGCTCTACCCTTGACAAAACCGAATTGGATTAGGTAAAGAGTTTGTAGGTTACCTAGTTCCTTATTTATTAATTCCATAATGATGCTCCCAACCAGCAGTGTAACTAGGATGGGACGAAGGAAGCGACAGACTTGGGCAAAAATGTTGGGGAGGTGCAATCGGCTGATCCCAATCGTTCTTTAACTCATGCTGGCTTTTAAAAGCTGGTATTGCATTTGTGGTCAAATCTGAGTGCTGTAGCTCTCCCTGTATGGTCCAAACTATAGCAAGCAGTTTACTACAGTTTAAAAGTGAAAAAGCATTAGAATTTTTTTTTATCTGAAACCTGAGTTTTGTAGTGCTTTGTGCAGGATAGAAACTGTAGCATTTACTTGATACAAATGTAGCAAGCAGTTTACTACAGTTTAAAAGAAAAAAAAAGCTAAAACCTGAGGGCTGTAGTGCTTTGTGCAGGGTATAAACTGTAGCAACTGTTTTGTAGCCTGCAGTTTTCTACAGTTTAAAAGAAAAAAAATATATTTTTTTGTTTACTACAGTGAGTGGAAGGAGATTTAGGAAAGGGTGCATAAATGGGATCTGATTGGCTAGGGCAGGAAGGAAGGGTGTGTGTTGTGTATCTGACTACCTGGTTGTTGTGCCAGGAGAGGAGTAAATTTTGTCTTTTGTTCTTCACTTGATGAGCTGGGGAGGGGACAGTTTAGGCATGCAGTTGGGTACTCTCTGCAGATAGCCAACCAATCGGCATCCTATAGTTTGGCTGAAGTCCCTTTTTTTGCTCTTCATTTATAGAGCAAAAGGCATGAGGTGCTAGCTCATGGTATCGGCAGAGGGCACTGGTTGAGCCAGCTATGCTTCTGATCTCCACAACCTTACAGTTAGGGGTGGTCAGATTTATGGGTCTTTAATTACCCAGTCCATTGATGCCCCCAACTTTATGTATGGGGGATGAATGCTGCTTTCCTCCATTCATCTAGCACACAGTCTATCTGGAGACTGACACTGAATAGCCTCTGCAGGGGGGGGGGGGAGTTGACAGATCCTGTTTCAGACTGGTCAGCAGGAATGGTATATTACCTAGCCTCATAGAAGTAGTATTCTTGGCCTCGGAAAGTGCTTTGAGAACTTGTTCTTGGGAGATTTGAGAGGGGTGTAAATGTGGGTATACAATATGAAAATGTAAGGGGAGAGAGGGGGTGAAGTTAGAGTTAAATTTATCTGCTAGTAGACTGGATATGCTCCCAATGCCTGAGTATGTGATGTCAGTTACTATTAGGTCTCTGCAGTGCTGGGCAGTCTCTGAGGTTTTTAACATAGCTAAAGAAGATTTTATGGTTGTCTTTTGCCAAGATGGCTATTTTTACCTAATATCTAGTTTTGGTTGACTGACCAGTGGCCAGAGCTCATTGTTAAGTTTAACAAGAGAATGTATGACATCTTGATAATTACATTTATTATTGTCTAAACTGAGTTTGTTTTCCTTTTATTTAAGAGCCTATTTATATTTGGGTTCCACCATATGGATTTATTCTAAAAGTTTGTAATGTGTTTGTTTCAGAGGGGGGGAGCAGATGCATCTATGCAGCCATTCACATGTGCTCAGTATTTGGTTGTAAACTATCCTGCATACACAGTGGGGTCATCAAGTTGAGGAAGATGCTGAATTTAACCAGGTCATCACTCAGTTTTCATATATTAGCCTTCAGATTATCGCTGAATCCCAAGGTATTTGAGGATACCACCGTCTTCAGTCTTATGGTGAATGTGACTGATTTATGGTCCAATTCAATGTGGAAGAAACACACAAATGGTGGGAAGCAGGGCTGTCTCATATTGCTGAGATCCTTGTCCAGGATTTTGTTTCCCCTAGTTGAGTTGCAGACAAACTGGTCCACAGAGTTTGCATTTATGAAGTCTGGAAATCTCTGGACATACATGTTAGGGGATGTATAATTCTCCAAGTTGATGTATGAGTAGTTGAAGTCCCCTAGGCAAATGGTATTTGGCATAATGCATAGGGTCTCATGGGCAAAGGGAACATAGAGGGAGATCCTATAGTTACTTATGATCTGATAAGGAGTTTTGTTAATGTTAGGTTGGACATAAAGGAGTTCCAGGTTGTTATCGTATCTAATGAGACTTGAGGTGATATTTTGTTTCATGAATAAAGAGACACTGCCACCTTTAGTGCCTTCAACTTTTGCAGTGAGCCTGAATGCATAATAGGTGTTGAAGCTCTACACTGATGGGATGATTTCAATGATCTTGAACCAGGTCTCTGTGATGATACACATAGCAATGCATTCCAGGTAAGGAGTGCCTGTAAGAAGTGAAGTTTTTTTGTTGAGGCTCCTAACATTGAGCAGCAATACCTTTAAGTTATTCAGATTTTGTTTTGTAAGCTTTTGAAAAACAATGTTTTTAAAAGGCCCTGTGGAGGTGGACAATATTTTAGCCAGTATAGAGACAGGTGTGGGCCATCCATGGCAAAGCATTTAGGATGATCTACCATCTCATCCCAGGCTGATACGTATACAAATAAATAAATAAATATATATATATATTCAGAATGTCAATAACGTCTTCATCAACACATATGTGTCAAATGGCCACACCATCGATTTCAATAGGCCAAACATGCATGACACAATACAACAAACACTATAAAGTGGGGGCTTCACCTCCCACACCCCCCCGGAAAGAAATCGATGATGTAGCCATTCGCTGAAGTGGTCGTTCGACACATATGTGTCGATGAAGATGTTGTCGACATTCTGAATGGTCGAGGTTATAATATAGACCCGACAGATTAATATCCCACTAGAGTGTGTCTGACGCTGTAAATTTTCCACAGCATTAACCTGGAAGGCCAAGAATATACATTTCAAGATAAACCTTTGTTATATAAAGATATATTGAATAATTGGCTCAATCCTGTGCTTTGATTGATCTAGTACAAATTTTCAAAAGTCAGTAGATTTTTTTTGAGTTTTAATGATATATTTGGATTTGTATCCACCAATTACATTCAATTCTATTCACTTATTTTGTTGGTTCTAATTGCTTTTTAATGACACCTAGGTCTTCAGTTACTGCTCTATTCTACTCCTGAGATATTCTGGCAGCTTCCTTGGGGCATGCAATGCTGGCACATCAGAATCTATTTGTATAATATGATTTTTCCTAAGACTATAAAAAAAAATATTGTGGTTATGAAGGCTATCATAGTTATGGCTCTGTGCAATATCTGACATGTCTCTTCAGCTGTATGGCTGTATGGCTGCTCCTGAGTCTACACAGAATGAATTCACTTTTTTCACATTGTGCATTTAATTTTGCTATTTCTGTCTTCTCAAAAGCCATGTTTATACAAAATATTAGGATAATTAGCTTGCTTAAGGGCTAAAGTTTGAAACAGGATTATGTACTTGCTTTTATATTCACACAGCAGTAGCTTTTGACCCCCATCTTTCCCTTGTGTTTATGTCAGCAATATTTACACAGATTTTTCAGTCTACTTTTCAGCTCTAATGCCTCAAAGGTATCATCACAGCAAAATGTACTCTACCAATGTCCACCTTAAATTCAAGATTGTCTTTATCAATTTTCAGCATTTCTTGTCAACAATCTATGTTGTTCTCGTATCTCAGCTTCTCTGATGAATTTTCAGAATACTCTTTTCACTTTAATAGTACAAACAACTAATTTTCATACTTCTATTCAGTAACAAGCAGATTCTTGTCATCACATCTTTCCTTTGGACATATTTGAAAATGTTCTTTCTATCACAAAACTGATTACATGAAGAACGTTGCTTCTCATCATGCTTATAGCCATCGCCAGGATATGAAATTTGAATTTCAGTTGTTCCATATTTTCTGTACTTACCACAGCTTTCTTTCTCACTGTCAGTACTGTAATAGCATATTCTCACTATATCTTGCAATCATTTCCTTCATTGAGTAATTCCTTTAACTTTGTATTTTTAATTTCACTCACCATACATAACTTTACAGTTTTTTTATTTTACCTACTAGATTGCATCTTGCTTCAACATTTCTTATGTCATAAACCATTCTATCTCTTAATCATAACTCATTTCATGCAGTGCATTAAATTAAGCATTATCCTAATTCTTTTGCTCTGTATCATAAATTTGCAGAGGTTCTTTAAGACTTTGTGCCCTTGAAAGAACAAATGCTGAATGCATGATAAGTTCTATACAGTCTTACAGAAATTTCTAAACCATTTCATAGTTGCTACGATTTTGTCTTCTTCTTCAAGAAAAGAAAACATATTCAATATCTTAGAGGCTTCTTCCCTAGCAACAAGCAGAATATGCCTGTTTTTCCAGTTGTAGTGGGAGTCAAGTCAAATTTCATGTTCCTTTGCTTCCAGTTTCCAATAAATTGCCTTATTATGAGGGAATTCCTGATGGCTGCAGTAAGTCTATGCTCAAAACAAGAATTATTTAGCTGTGCTTCTATGCACACAACTTCTTGAAAATCAGTATATCTCTTCACTTGCAAACATATTTCTTTACATCTGGCACAATGAAACATTTGAGTGTTTGACAAAATGCTCCAGAAGCAACACAAACCCTGTGGATGTGTTGCCAGCCTGCATTAGATCTTTTGACAAGTTTCTAAAAAATGTACCACAGGGCAGACTACTGTGGTGGGACATTAGCCTGTTCATCTCAATCATACCTACAGTGTCATTTGTTGTGTGTTTCACTCCATGTCTGTATCATTAGTTGTGTGAACATCTACATCTCTTCAAAAGCAGACCACACACAATGTTCTGGTTAAGATGTCTAATTATGGTACAGAATTTGCAGTATTTGGAGTTATAATTAAACAGCTTAAATATGAAAAAAATGATTTAAGCTGAGTAAGCATGGCAAAAGCTCACATTTAAAAGTAACTATGCCTTAAAGCTCCAGATGATTGCTGTCCAACTTAATAACATACAGGAATTTGGCACCTCATTAAATGCATGCAGGTGGGCGTGAATGAGTTAAAGTTACATACCCCAGCATATAACACAAGTCTATTCTTCCATCAATTTTATACATACGATGCCATAATACTGATGAACATTTCCTACATAATTTGGATTTTCATAGATAGCTAAGCTGATATACTGGAATGAATTGTTTTTTTTTTTTTCAGAAAAAAACAGGTTGACTCTTCTAGAAATATTGTGTATAAGACTCACTCATCTGATAACAAGCATATTTTGAGTAGCTAGCTCATTGTATTGACTTTTGCTATACAAAATACATCAAAACACTGTGTATTCAATTAGGACTCATTCTAGCAGGGCCACAGCTATGTCTGCAGGACAGTTTAGAATTTATTCCGTGCTGGACATTTTAAAAATGGCAACATGGACCACAGTCTATTCATTCATAAAAATATTACTAAATAGATGCTCAGGCTATAGCTAGAATGGGTTCTGACACAGCTGCGCTACATAGGATGTTTCCTCGCCTTTCAAGAGTAATCCATCACTGTTTCAGATTCTACTCAAATAGTATGAGTTACTATTAGAGTGACCCTCATCAAAATAAGACAGCATGGGATGTGTGACATACTCACCATAACACTTTATTTTATTTTATTGTATTTTACATATGTTTACTAGGTACACCACTAATCAAGACTGACTTTTTTGGAGCTTTTCAATTTTTTACACAGTTATGCAACCATTGAACTAGCTTATATAAGTAAGGGGGGTGTAGTGGAGTTTGTTCCCTGCCAAAAAATGGTTTAATTTATTTATTTTTGTCTGTTCAAAGCTTTAAGTAGTTTATTTCACTTAGCTGTAGCATATTTGATTATTCACAGTAGATACTGCTGTAATACTACAGAGTAATAAGGCATTTGCATCAGATGCACCATCCTGAACAGTAGCTTGGTTATCTGTTGTCCTGGGCAGTACCCTAGACTCGTGTTCCCTTCAATCAAAACTCGAGGATTAAAACAACACATATACACGTGCGCGCATGCGTGCACACACACACACACACACACACACACACACACACACACACACACACACACACACACACGCATGTACATACAAAGAGGTCTTCAATAATTGTAGCAAGCTGCTGCTTGTTACAACTATAACAAGCAGCTTGCTACAGTTACTAACAGTTCTGAGTGCAACCATGTGCTACCATAAACTTGCATATTCATAAACAAATGCTGGTACTGCAGTCATACCCCAGTGTTACCTGCCAATTGTACTCCCTAACAACCCCCTTCACCTCCACTCGAGTTATGGCTCATCTTCATTCCTTTCTTATCCCAAATTTGTTCCTCCAAGCACCCAGGCCACTAACCTTTAAAGCTACCTGACATACTTTTACTTTTCCCAAAGGCAATTATCCTGATTCTGCTGCTAGTATCTTAAAACTGGTAACATATTTTCCCTCTTCAGGGTATAACTGCAAATTTGTAAATCAATTTCAGTGTATCTTCACTGGATTTTTCCTTTCATGTGTTTCAGAACAAATTTCACCATCAGCATATTTGCACAAGTTTTCAGTATAATGGCTTAACCTGACTGAAGCATTTTTGTATGTTTTCTCCAATAACTTAATGCACATGTTTTTCTGACAAAACCAGGTAAGACATATAATTTTTTAAAGCAACCCTTTTTTGAAGGTGCTTTTCCAGTCATTACCTGATTTCTTAATTTCAACAATACCTGCTGTGTGGCAATGGTTTCAAGAAAATGAATGTCATGATAATTTTAAATTCTAGTAAAAAGCAATATTATGGTAAGTACTGAAGCTTGAAAATACAGTCTGATTACCCTGGACATTTCCAATATTTTTCCCCCTGATCTCCACAGAAGACTTTTTTAGAGGGCAGAGTTAATGCAATAGCTGTCTTCAGTGGGATAAGTTAATGCCATAGCAGTAATTTTTCTGATTTGAGGAAAGTATTTTCTGTAGATGTATAAGTCAATGGCCTGAAATTCATTGAATCTCAACTAAATCAATTCAGAGGAAGTTTTTTTTCTTAAATGAAGTCTGCTTTCATTAAAACATTCTTTCACTGAGAGAGAAATATAATGACATCAAGGTGACTTAGTGATTAGTAGTAGTTTTGGAGAGTTGTTGGTTTTCTTCAGGTACTGCAGTTTCCTTCCACTTCTCCCAACACATTCCGCTTTTCCCCCCAGTTACTACAGTTTTAAACCATTTCTTCAAAGCATGCTAGCTGAGTGGCTAAACTAAACTTGTATTCCCTCTAACTTATTAAAAACTGACATAACCATCACTTAGCTACTAAAATGCATAAAAAAATGAACTATCTCTACAAAAAGTGCTGTTCAGTAGGTATATCAGAAAATCAGTCAACAGGCACTCAATTTATAAAAACATATGAAAACTGGCTAAAGAACTATTCAGCAAAAAAACAGGAAATGAATGTAGGCCATGCAAGTCAATGGGAAACATTAATATACAAACATATTAAAATTGATAAATGAAGTATAATATATGTGGGTGCCTGGTTTGTGATACATGAAATACCTGTTAGGATTAGAGAATTCATTCATGAGTAGCAAATTCACTATCTCATCAGACTCCTCCCATATATCCCATACTTACATATGAACAATCATTTAAATCTGTTGAACATTTGAACACAGATGTTCGACTGATCAATATAAGCCATTTAATAAAGAGCTGAAGGACTTTACCTGGGAGGGGAAGATGGCAAGAGTCGAGTGGGATAAGATGATTCTTCCAGCAGAACAGGGCGGATCGGGCTTACCCAGTCTGAAGGGTTATTTCAGAGCTACATAGTTAAGGCTCGTATACATAGCAGAAGCAGAAAAACTATAATTCGTAGTAGAAAGGGTTGATGTTGAAATGGGGGGGGGGGCTCAAGAAACAAGGAGAGACTGGGATTTTGGATGCAGACCTTTAAGGAGAATATAACAATAATCATATAAAATATTATATCCATAAATTAGCAGAAAGTATTCTAAGAACTAAGCCAACACAGGAATGGAGAAAGGACATTCTACCAATAAGGATGACTACAATTAGGAATATAGACAATAAGTAAGAAGGGTCTGGAATTTATTGGAGAAAACTGTCACAGGAATCAAGGTATTGGGAGCAAATAACTAGAGGGGGAAAGGTGATAGAATGGGAAGAGACCAAGAATCTATTTGGACTGCAGGTTAGAGATTGCCTTCCCTATCGAGGATTTATATCAGAATATAGGCAAAGAGAAAGAAATAAGGGGATCCTAAATGAAAGCACTGGTAGAGTTTGTAATAGAATCTAGAACAGAACCTGCCATTAAAAAAAGAATATTTAGTAGACCAAATAAAATATTGCATGATAACTATAAGAATTAATCAGAGGAGGTTAGAAAGTATTGGGAAGAGAGAATGGATAAGCAATTCACAAAGAAACAATATGGGATATATATGTATATCTCCCAGATATGCAACAATATCTAGAAGAATTAGGATATTTGCTTGTAGATGTTTAGACAGATATTTTTATACTCCAAGTAGACTCCAAAGACTTTTTCCTAGGGTAGACAGCAAATGTTGGATGTGTGACAGGGAAGAAAGGGGTATTGGGAGCATGTTTTCTAGGAGTGTGGTGGGTTGGCAGACTTTAAGGATTCCCTGCAGGATGCACTGTTGGAGAAGCTGGGTGGGCAGATTGGTGTGAACAGGGAGATGATTCTTCTGAGCTATGATACAGAATCGGAATTGCCTAGACATGGTAAGGCCTTGCTGTGTCTAATTATGGTGGCTACCAAAAAAGCAACTACTAGAAAATGGAACTCAAAATCTAAAGCAACTATATTAGAAGTAGTGAATATAGTAACAGAGATAAAACAACTGGAACTGAGATCTTTAGAAAAGGGTAGGAGCAAACTACATAGGAAAAGAAATGGGAATTGTGGACACAATACATACAGGGGAGGCATGAGGTTTAAAAGAAGGCAGGGCTTAAATGAGCTATGTAATGTTTGACTGAAAACGTTGGTAGACTATAAATTATGTATAATGTTTGCAACTGGGAGTGTGTCAGTATGGTTTGTGATGTAAAATGGTTGCAACTAGGATTGTGTCAGTGTGGTTTCTTTTCATTTATATAAATGTATGATTGCTTATGTTATAAGTGATGTTTTAATAAAGTTGCTTCTTGTTTTAAAAAAAGGGGGTAGGAATTGAATTTGTTTGTGTCTTTTGGCTTTTCCCGGTTAGGGGTTGCCACAGTGGAACTCCGGTCTGCTAATGATTGGTAGTTGATTTTTACTTGCCGAGTTACCAGCCCTGACGCACAACCTTCAATGAAGGTATGCCCATTCACGCATGTCTCCACGCAGAAGACGCTTTAGCTGAGAATCGAACCGGACAGCGTCTTACTGTGAGGCGACAATGCTACCGCAGCACCACCACCGCGGAGGGGGTAGGAATTGAATAATTTATGTAAAGTTGATTAGGTTTTATGATATATAACAATATTTGTGAAGTATAATGCTTGTAAATGTTAATTTGTTAATACAGTTTGATTATTTTTTTATAAATGTAAATTTGCATATTTCGCACGTGATAAATCAATAAAGGTGTGTTTAAAAAAATCTATATTTATAAAACCCATTTGTGGACTTCCAAGATGGCTGCACATTGAGTAACAGCTTAATTTCATCTCTCCCAGCATGAAAACAGAAATTCAGAAGAGAGAGACAGTGAACTCATTTTTGAGGTAAATTTCAGCAACTAGTTAGTAAGTGCACTGCCTGGATGGCAGCAAAAAGAAATTCAGAGAACCTGAAAGAAAATCACCCACAAAAGATGAAGAAAAAACACTGACTGTGAAGAATTATGCAGCTATTCAGTAAAAAGCAGTGCAAGCTCTGTGTGTGTGTTCCAAACCTGGCCATGAGAAAGCAACCTAGACTTTTAAAAGTAAATATGCAATCCTATCAGCAGAAGGATTTGATTCTAACAAAACTGTGGCAGAAGGTCAAAGTATTAAAAGTGGGAGACAGTGAAGTATTTATGGAAAATGATTACTTACTGTAGACTAAGCAGAAGAGGAGTACATTTATACCACTAATGAGGGAATGTCGAGAAGTAGGAGTAAGATTCAAACTGCTGTATCCAGTTATCTTCAGAATATTTTTCCAGGAGGGATAAAATAATTTTTTGATGCAGAACATGCTAAGGAGGAAATACAAAAATTTGTCCAACAAAAAATGAGCTGTGAAACAGAAGAAGATTCTGCTTCTTGTTCTTCTGGTAATAAAACCACAGACATACTTTCCAATGTTTCAACAGAAAATACTTGATTGAGAGAAAAAAGCACAAGAGTTGTCTAAAATAACCATGAGTATGTTGGAAAGGAAGCAGAGACTGGATTTTGGAGATGGAGATAAACAGGAATAAAACCAGCAAATCGGAAACTGATAAATAAATATGGGATTAATTATATTTGTGAAACATGACAAAACAGGAAAAGCTGGAAATATTGGACTTTTTTGACTTTTTCAAACTTGTAGGGGGTTCTAAAGCATATGCCGTACTTCATGTCATCAGTGTTAGGAGAGGGGAAGATGAAGGAAAGAGTTAACTGTAAATAAAACCAAGTTTTGTTATTAACAGTAATATTTGTATAGTGCATGATGTTTGCATGCTATAAAGTAACGTTTCTCAGTTATTTTTAAGTGTAATGGGGATACTAAAGTAAATAGGTGTCCCTGTTTTTTTTCCTTCTTTTCTCTGCCTCCTTGTTTAGTTTTAAGAAATGTAGGCCCTGCAATGTAAACAACCAAACAAAAAGAAAGACGAAGAAAATTATGTTTAAAAGAGTTTGATACAAGAAAAACTGATGTGTTTTTTCATATTCTTGCACAGGGGAATGAATGGGTTAAAGCTCTTGGCTTTATCTAGTAACAAGTTTTAAGTGAAAGCAAACAAATAAAAAAGATCATTGACCATAATAAAGCTTGACTCTAGCAAATAAATAAATACTTGTAGAAGCAACCCTGTATCTGTTTCTCGTGTCTCCATGAGGACAATCTGATAAAGAGCAATAAAAACAGAATACCTCATTCTTTTAACAACTTTGTTTCAATGGCTAGGAGATAATGTTTCTGAAAGCATTCAAGTGTTTTCTTATTCTGGGAGAGCAACAAAGATAAGACAAAACCAAACGCACTTAGTAGAAGAGCAGGCTGTGTCATGCATCTTAGTATGGATAACTTTCCTTTTAGGTTAACCCAAGTATGTGAGTGTGGCCCTCAGTTTGGGAAAATTGTTCCTATTAAGAAGGTAAAACTTCAATATTTGAAGATGTGCATAGTTTATGTGTTAATATTAAGTTAATAGGTTTTTGGGGTGTACTGGGGATGTATTTTTTTTTGTTTAAGCGCTTTCCATAAAACAAAAAGTTTTGTATGATGGTGACATAGGCTCAAATGGATATAACAAGAAACAACTGTATAAAAGGTCAACCTGCCAAACAGTGTGTGCATATAACACAAAAGCTGGAACTAGATACTTAACAAAAAATGTTACAAATAAAAGGTGAGGATAATAACTTTTTAACATAATGAGCTTTTCAATATTATCTTTAGATGTTAATAGTCTTACAGATATATACAAAAAAGAAAGAGCTGTGAACTACAATCAAAATGTAGAGTGCAAATAGTTATGTTACAGGAGACACATTTAGAAAGAATTGAACGTATGAATTTGATAAAAAAAGGGTTTCAGGACAATTATTCAGCAGAATACTTGGGAAAGAGGAAAAAGAGGAGTACTTCTATTAATTGCAAGAGGAGCTCCAATAATGATAGAAGAGGGATAAAAAAGATAATAATGGTAGCTATGTAGTACTACGGGGCTATTGGCAAGGGAGGATTACACTGGCATGTATTTACACTTCACCTAAAACTGCTATAACAGAGCTTAAGAAAATTCTGAGAGAAATAATCAGTTTATAGCAGAGAATATTACTTATAGGTGGGGACTAGAATTTGATTTGCAGCAGGGAAGATGTGTCTGGGAGCACAGGAGGGAAAATTTAACAAAGGAGGATAGATTTTTGCAGACATTTGTGAAAATATTTGACATGGAAGATGTGAATTCAGTAGTAGGAGTTCAGAGTGAATTTACATATTATTCCCCAAGATACAAAAACTGGGCTAGGCTAGACATAACTTACATTTCACAGGAACATGTGCATTTAATTGAAAGTTTTGATATACATCCAATAACTATTTTAGATCATGTGTCAATAATAACTAAAATAAAAATGCCGAGTAATGAAATAAGAATGAAACACTAGTGCTTTCCCACATATCTGTTGAAAAGAGAGGAATTTAAGGAATGGGTAGTAGAAATTATTAGTGAGTTATTTGAGGAGACAGAAATTTCTTCTGAAAATATAGCTGGGGAGTAGGATAAAATTAAAGTGAAGTTTAAAAATAGGGTGGAAATAAAAGAAAGAGAGATATGGTTAAGAAGCATCAAGAATTATTTAGAGGGACTGACAAATGTAAATACTGCAGAATAGGAATCTCACAAAATAAGAAGAGGCACAATTGCAGAGTGCTAAGCAGAAAATAAAGGATTACAATTATAAAATGCATGTGTTTAGAAAGATTGCTGTTAAGCAACTATTTTTTGATAATAATTCCAGAACACAAAAACTTTTAGTGCAATGACTAAGGCAACAGAAAGTAGAAAGGGTTGTCACCAAGCTTAGGGAGCCTATAACAAGAAAGATAACAAAAGATCCTGTAAAGTCACCAGACATATTTCAGAAATGTTATGAAAGTCTATGTAAAACAGAGAAATATGGAAATCAAGAAAATGGAAATGTTTATGGAATACATAAATATGCCAAAGTTAGAGGTAGATGAGGCTCAATTACTAATAGGATAGGAGGAGATAAGATAAAAATGGTCATAGTTTAGAAGTGATGTGGGAAAAGCTGATAAAGATCTGGAAGGTTTTGTTTAACAGCATTTAAGAGTAGGAGAAGCACCAACATCCTGGAAGAAAGCAGTGGTGGTTGTAATACCTAAAGATGGTAAAAACCTATCAGATCTACCTTCACACATGCCCATTTCAATCCTAAACCATGATTATAAAGTGTTTATGTCTATAATGGCTAAAAGAATGGCAAAGGTGATTCCAAATTTGTAAATATAGATCAATGGGGTTTTGTGAAGGGGAGGCAAACATTTGACAAGAGAAAGCATTTGACAGAGTAAGCTGGGAGTTTATGAGTAGGGCAATGGAAGCATTTGCATTGCCTAATAAAATTATAAGGTTGATTAGAAGGATATATGAGGGATTGTAGGTGAAATTTAAAGTGGCTGGGTTCCTATCTGATAATTTCTGTTTCAGCAGGGGATCCAGGCAGGGGTGTCCATTTTCCACTTTATTATTTGCACTATATTTAGAACTATTGGCAAAGAAAAAAAAGAAATTCAGAAATTCAAGGATATAATCAGTATGGCAGTCAAGAAAAGCTGGCTCTGTTTGTAGGTAATATTATCTTATACCAGATAAAAACAGAAAAGGACATTTCAGTGTTATGGAACACTTTGAAGCAGGTTCAAATCTTTATGGGATACAAAACTAATGAAGCTAAAATAAAGGCAATAGCTGAAAATTATGTACCCACAAGTGAATTGTTTCAGCAATATCCATACTTCTGGGGACATGATAAAATGAAGTGCTTAGGAGTATGGATTAAAAAGAGTTCTGGTGTAGCAGCTAAGAATATATAGGAAGATACTAAACAAAAGATAATACAAATTTGAGAAACTGGAATCTCTGTTATATGGATATGGATAGCAAGATACAAGCAGTTAAAATGTTTTAGTCCCTTTAGTGTTATACCCAGGTCAAGCACATTTTACCAACCAGAGGAGAAGTTGTGGATAGCAATTAATAAAAAGCTGAAGGATTTTATCTGGAAGGGGAAGATGACAAGAGTCAAGTGGGATAAGCTGATTCTTCCAATTGAACAAGGTGGTTTGGGATTTCCCTCATTGAAATGGTATTTCAGAGCTACATAGTTAAGGCTCTTATAGGTAGCATAAGCAGAAACCTATAATTCAAAGTGGAAAGGAATGATAATGAAATGGGGGGAAGGTCTAGAAACAAGTAGAGACTGAGACTTTGGATGCAAATCCTTAAGAAGAATAAAAATAACAATGCAGATTATTATATTTATAAATTAGCAGAAAGTATTCTAAGAACTAAGCCAATATGGAAATGAAGAAAAGAGATTCTCCTGATAGGGATGACTGCAATTAGGGATACAGACAATAGGCAAGAGGGGACTGGAATATATTGGAGAAAACTGGTAAATTAAGCAAAGTATTGGGAGCAAATAATTAGCGAGGGAAAGGTAATAGAATGGGAAGAGGCCAAGAATGTATTTGGCCTGCAGAACAGAGATTGCCTTCCCTATCAAAGATTGATATCAGAATATAGGCGAAGAGAAAGGAATAGGGGAATCCTAAGCAAAAGACTAGCACTGGTAGAGTCTTTAGCAGAGTCTAGTTCAGAAGCAGCTGTTAAAAAGGTAATTAGTAAGCATACAAAATATTGCATGATAACAATAAGAATCACTCAGAGGATGGCAGAAAGGATTGGAAAGAGAGATTGGGTAAGCAATTCACAAAGAAACAATGGGGGATATATGTATGTCTCCTAAGCATGCAACGAAGTCTAGAAGATTTTGGATCTTTGCTTGGAAGTGTTTACATAGGTATTTTTATACCCCAAGTAGACTTCAAAGAAAATGTCCTCAGGTAGGCAGCAAATTTGGAGGTGTGGTGGAGAAGAAAGAGGTAACTGGGAACATATTTTCTGGGAGTTTAATGAGTTGGCAGACTTTAAAGATTCCCTGCAGACTGTTCTGCCAGAGATACTGGGTGAGCAAATTGGTGTAATTAAGGAAATTATTTTTTTGAACTATGATACAGAATCGGGACTGCCTAGACATAGAAAGGCCTTGCTGAGTCTAACCAATTATGAGAAAATGGAAATCAAAGTCTGCATCAACTTTACTAGAAGGCATGAATATAGGAACAGAGATAAAGTAACTGGAATTGGGATCTTTAGAAATGGGTAGGAGCAAATTACATAGGAAAAAATGGAAATTGTGGGAACAATACATGCAGAGGAGGAATGAGGTTTAAAAGAAGGCAGGATATGAATGAGCTAAGTAATGTTTGACTGACAATGACTGAATAGATGATATGTGATGTATAATGTTTGCAACTAAAATTATGTCAACATGGTTTGTGATGTATGTTTGCAACTAAAATTATGTCAGTATGGTTTGTTTTCATTTATATAAATGCATGATTGCCTATGTCACATGTGATAATTTAATAAAGTTGTTTTTTGTTTAAAAAATATAACCTGTTTGTTCATCGGTGTGTACTAGCTAATGGCTAAGGAGCCTTTACAAGCCTAGCCCATAGGATTACCCTGGCACCGTGCCACCCGACCTTTGTTCCCAGTGCCTTTGTCAAGTAAAGCCACTGGAGTGATCCCTGGGGAGAATTTTCTATTTCCCATCCACCCATCAAGATTTTTCTTGAAGAGGGCCAGTGAGGTGCACTGCTTGACATGTATGGGAAGTCTATTCCATAGCATGGGCAGTCTCTGGATTATGAACCTGTCCCTCCGGCATGTTCTGTTGATTGTGGTAATGAGGGTGTGGTCTCTGGAGCATGTGGTCAGGAGGGATTGGGATTTCTTTAGATGTAGCATTTCTAACAGAGCTGGGTTAGACATGGTTTTGTCAGTCAAGCAGAGAGTAGGTGATATGAGACAGTGAATAGTTGGAGTTTTTTAAGTCTGTCTATACAGGACAAATGTTTAAGGCCTAGGATCATCTTTGTGAGGTACTTTTGTGGCCTCTTCAGTTGTTGCAGGTGTTTAGTGAGGTACATGCCAAATGGGGCATTGTACTCAATGACTGGCCAAATGAGGGAAGAGCAGAGGGAGACAATGACCTATTTTCTTTCTGGATGCAAAACCCTTAGTAATGAGATGTGCCACATAGAAGGACTTTCTGACCATAGTGGCAATGTGGTGGTTAAAAGAGAGGTTGCTGTCAACCTGTGTTCCCAGATCTCTTATAATGCCTTCTGTGTTCAGTGGACTACCATTGATGTGGTAATTCATGGGAACCAGGTTTTTCCCATAGAGGATGACAACACATTTTTCTGACATTGAGCTTAAGGCCATGGTTCTGACACCAGTCATTGGTCTCAGTGAGGCCTTTCTGTAGGATGTCAACATCACTTGGGGAGTTAATAATAGCTCCCAACTTGCAATCGTCTGTGAACTTTGTCAGCCAGAGTCCCTTTGTGTTGGCCTGGACTTCAGCGCAGTAGATACCAAACAGGAGAGGACCCAGGACCAAACCCTGTGGGACTCCACTCATGACTGGTCAGCAGTCTGACTTAGAGTCAGCTACTTTCACACTGTGGATTCTACCTGTGAGTCAGTTTGCAACCCACCTAGTGATATAGGGGTTGATGCCTAGCTTAGTGAGTTTTTCTATGATTCCTGTGTGGGAAATGGTATCAAAGGCCTTTGCCAGATCAAGGTAGGCTGTATGAACCACCTTGCCTTCATCCACAGATCTGGTGACTGACTCAAAAAAGTTGACCAAGTTGAGCAGGCATGATCTACCCATCACAAAATCAAACTGTGTGGGATTCAGTGTTTGGAGATTCCCTATATCCTTGTTTATTAGGTCCATGATGATGCGTTCCATAGATTTGCATATCAGACTCGTCAGGCTAATGGGGCGATAATTCCCAGGGTCTGTAGTCGCTCCTCTTTTGTCTTTCTTTGTGATAGTTTTTTTTGTCATAGCCATTACTAAATTGATTAATAGGACCATTCAGATCTCCCTTTATTGCAAACTGTTCTAGAAAGTCATTCTTACCAACCAACAGTTGCCATTAAAAATGCATCATTCATTAAATCCCCAAGTCTCTTTTGAGGATAAGGAGACTCTGTAATATAGATAACTTTGATAAGGAGATACCTAACCTTAGTATAATATTTAAGCAAAGGGGATACCTATCCAAGGTTGCTGATTCTGCCAAACAAGTTGCAAAGAATACCAGTAGATCTACTATTTTGACCTATAGAACCAATATGTCTAAGATAAAGGATTATTTCATTAAATTCATCACCACCTTTGGGACTACTTCTTCTTCTTTCGGCTTTTCCCAGTTAGGGGGTCACCACAGTGGATCACCTGTCCGCTCATGATTGGCAGTGGAGTTTTACGGTGTTAAGTTGCTAGCCCATTGCCCAACCTTCCACAGAAGGCACACACACACACACACACACACACACACACACACACATGCCTAGGGCCAGTTACAGTGTCCAATCCAAGCATGTCTTTGGGATGTGGGAGGAAAGCAGAGCACCCGGAGGAAACCCACGCGACCACAAGGAGGGTATGCAGAGTCCACACAGAAGGCACCCCAGCCGAGGATCAAACCAGAGAACCTCTTGCTGTGAGGTGGCAACGCTATCCGCTGCACCACCACGGTCACCCATCACCACCTTTGGGACTAATAGTTTTAAAATCAGAGATATTATTCATAAACACCAGCACATTATGCCTGATGAAAGATTTTTTTTTCAGAATATCAAAACCCCTAACTGCCAGCTTAGATACAGAAGAGGTAAGACTTTAGGATGTTTTTTTTTCTAAACATAAAAGATGTCCTGTTTCAATGTTCTGTAATGCAGTTAATATTCCTTGAGGAAGTAATTCTTGTGTAAACTGCATGTACTGTTAGCATACATGAGTAATATTATACAGGGTAACTGGAAGGGTCATAGGAGAAGCACAGTACTAAAGCTTTGGAAATCAGGAAGGAAACTGGGCAATAGGGAATGCTAGCACTTGTGCTTCAAACCAGTTTATTAGCAACATTCAGACTTTGCTTACTCTATATAACCAAATAACTAAGTGTGGTAAGAGATCCACTATCCTTAATGGATAAACAGGAAAGTGCTTTTAAGTAAATAAGATGTGGTCCATTAAGTCATTGATTAGCAAGAGTGAAATTCCAGATGAAGATGTAGGGACATAATGCTGTCTGAATTCCATTCAAGTTTTTCCATAGAGTTGATATTGTTCTGTGTAAGCAATTATATATCTGGGATATTTTAATATGTAAGGAGAATGGAGAATTCTTCCCATAACTGAAACAAATAGTTTCTGGTTATGCAAGTACCAATGCCTTTAGCAGGGGGTGAAGGATGGCATCACTTAGGTGAAGGGAAGTCCAAAGGTTAGACTGCTTCAGCACAAAACTGCCCATCAGATGGGTGAAATATGCTAACATCTCCTTCCCTTTTGAGAACTCTGATATATCAAAAAATCACGACTATTTTTATTATCCAAGTCTTCTTCCCCAACTAAGTGGAGTTAAGTGGAATTCCATAAAGGAAATTAGGTTTCCCACAAATTACCCAGGGATGTTCTTTCCTCAAGCTGTGCAGAGCTCTTTGACTCATAAGAGGGAGCAAACCTTTTTTTAATTGTCCCAGAAGGCAAAGCCTGTGCCACTGCAGAGCTGTACTGGATGTGATGCTGAGAAGGACAATATTTTCCAAAAGGCTGTACAATTTTCAGTACAGTTAATGACATTCTTTAAAATAAAGGACTCATCATAGATGCTGGGATAATGAGTTCCTAAACCCCCATCTTTGAGAGGTATAGTGAATATTTTCTGCTATTTTTTTATCCTTCCCCTCCTGTAGAACTTAAGTATCCAGCTTTAAAATAAATCTTCCTTAATTACAACAAGACACGAGGAAGCAAAATATGCCAAAATATATAAAAGGGTTTAGGGCAAAAGAACACCTTCAAAGCATTTATTATCAGTAAAAAAGATCTAGAGGTAGCACCAAGTGTACATGATGACTGGTTAGTATGAAAAGAGTTTGTAGATAGGGTGGCTTACAGTCATGAGTAAGAGAATTCATTCGGATTGCTTATCGCCGTCTTTATGTCACTAGGATTTCCTGATACTTCTAGTCCATTGTCTACAAAATGTAACACTCACACATCTTTGTGTAGCTGACACCAGACAATTAATTAGAGTGTGTATGAAATCAACGGGACGGTGGTACAATGGGCAAGGGGAAAAGGAAAGATGGCAGACTTTGTAACTCCTGTGTATAGCAGGAAAAGCACAATCTTATTTCAGTTTACAAGAATGGAAGAATGGTTATATTACGCTTGCATTATAATAATATACAGAGCTGGGGTTTATGTGACTGCTATCATCTCCCAGAGGCAGTCCCACTGTTGGGAAGCAAAAGCTTTCTTAATGTCCACAAGCAAGGCAACAGCAGGGTTCTGAATGCCCACATCTATTGAAGGAGAATAATAAGGGCAGAGAGGTAGTGGTGCTTTGTCTTCCTTTTACAAATTTATCCTGAGGAAGACTGACCAATGAAGATAGCAAGGTTGGACATGTAAGGTTATAATCTTAATGCACAGCTGGCCTCAATGTTTACAAGTGAAATGGGATGATAACTAAAGCTTGAGTGACCTCTATGCCGACTCTGGAAAGCACAGTAATTTGGGATGTTCTCAAAGAAGCTGGGGTATCTCCAGAAGACTATGTTAGTTGAAAAACATTGGTAAGGGTGATGTTTACATTTGGCTGTAATAACATTCATTTCAGCATCAGTGCTATCAGGAGCAGATGTTTTGCCACCAGGGATATGTTGTAGTACATTTTGACTTCCTTCAGAGCGGTTACAGGTATTAAATGAGCGCAGTAAATGTAAACTATGTCCAGGTGAAGAAGATTTAGTCTACAAATAAAGTTCACCATGCAGAAGGTTTAATTGGTTAAGAGGGCTGTTGGAGAAATGCAAGTTTTTGTATAAAAGAATTGCAAGATGTTTTTATTTCTTTTGGACTGATCAAGGAAAAAGCATATTGAGTAACATTAAATATTATTCCACCACTGTGGTGCTGCCTTACTTTGTAAAATTGAAATGTACCTGATTTACTGCCAAGCACCCAAAATTGTGCTGCCACACATTCAAACTAAAGGGCAAACATTCTCTTTAATTACTCAGCTTAGTTCTTCTTTATTTTACCATAATAATTTGTTCTCCAATATTTTGTTTAATACAGTGCAGGGTCACAGAAACTAAAATAAATGTTAAAATTTTATAAAACAAATGTATGTGTAGCTTTGATTAGTTTATAATGAAAACTTAGATAATTTTTACATGTAATTTGTTAAAGCCACAATCCTTATATAAAATATGCTAAAGAAAGTTTAAAATTCTAGCATGTCTGTAGGCCACATAGAACTGAAGTCTCTGCATTTCTGAGGTCCAGCAGGTAAACAGTCCTGTGTTGCTGTCAGGACAGGTCAAGGAGTCCAGCAGCCAGCGTGAAACTTGTTAGCATCTGGTAAGGCTGTAAAACAGTTCAAGTTTTATTAATGACTGCTACCAGACACTTGTTTTAGGATTCAGTCAGAGGAAAATGGAATCTGCAGTTTGCCTCCACTGAGTCCTAATGTCCAATTTAGATTCTTCATGTTCTGAAATGTCTTCCCCTGAATATCATTATAAGGTTTTGGTTTTGATCAATTAAACTCTGTGTGTGAGGAGATGAAGAAGAAAAACAAGGATTTGTGTGGACGTGTCCCCGTGGTCATTGCTGGAGCTGCTTCCATGCTCTGCTCCTGTTCTGCCATGAAGATTGTGCAGAAGTTACTGGTGTGGATTTGAAATAGCTATGTGGACCGAGATTCCTCTGGTAGATTGGGGGAATCACTAACTGCCTGCCCCAGATTACCTCTGTTGCTGCAACTGTCAAGATGAGAAGAGCCAAGGGGGACCACAATCTGTTGCAAATTTCCCTAGCCTGGTTAATATTTTTGTATATTTAGTTTATTTATTTATTTATTATTTATTTAAATTTGTTTACCAGGAAATTCTGACTGGACGCAGGTCCTTTTTCAGCGGATGCCCGAGGAGAAAAGCTCCACATCATGTACATGATAAATAGAGATGCAATGTTGCAGCAATAGTAAACAACATTACAGGTTGCTGGCTTTAATACAATAACAAGATATTGATTATCAACAGTATATACAGTAAATGTTGCAAGTTAAGATAGTTTCTTGTTTATAATATTAGTAACAAAGTTGTCAGACAAGATTTTAAGGTATGTAAAAACAACTATCTAATTCTGACTGTGGTTAATAGCGGTGGTAGTATAGTTGGGTTAAGAGTCTAGGTGGGGGGGAGTAAGGGTGGGGATGTTAGTCTGGATTAGAACAAGGACAAAGCCAGTGCAAATTTAAGTGGAATTTGAGCACAGTCTTGAAAAGGCTGCAGGAAGGTAGAGTAGTTATAGAGGGTGGAAGATTGTTCCAAAGTTTAGATATGGTACATGAAAATATGGTTTCTCCTGCTGAGTTTTGGGTTTGATAACAGTGAGTTGATTTTTGCTGCTTGATCTTAGGGGCCTAGTGGAGTGATAGGATTGGAGAAGGGTTTGAAGGAGGGGATGTTAAGGGGGTGGTTAATATGTTTATGAGCGGGGTGAGTTGATTAAAGTGAAGGAGTTGTGGGAGTTCTAGCCAGTTTAGTTTTTTAAGGGAGATACAATGATGGCTGTGGTAGGAGGTTCCAGTGGCAAATTTACCAGTTTTGTTGTAACAAGCATCCAACTTGTGTAGGTCTGTCTGTCTAAGGTTGGTAAGTATGAGGGATGCATACAGTAGGGTGGAGATAGCTGGGAATTGGCTATGGAGATTCTAGCCACCTTGGTTAGGAATTAGCGTCTTCGATATAATGCACCAAGTTTGTTGGGAACTTTTTTATTGTGAGAGATATGTGGGTGTCAACTCTAAGTTTGTTGACTATTTCCACACCAAGTAATTTTGTGTGTTCTGATGGAACGATGATGGTATTGTCTTTGGCGAGAATGTTGAAGTGGGGGGTGTTCTGGGTGGTTTTGGAAGGTTGAAACAGGAGAAGTTTTGTCTTACTTGGGTTGAGTAGGAGCTGAGCATTGGATAGCCAGCTTTCTACAGAAGAGAATGATTCCTGTGTGATTTGTTGTAGTTCTCGCAGAGTGGGGGCAGATCAGATGAGAGTAGAGTCATCTGTGTACTGTATAAGAGATGCTTGTGTTGTAGCAGTATGTAGGTTGTTAGTGAAAAGTGAGAATAGCAGTGGGCCAGGGATAGACCCTTGGGCAACTCTGAGAGTAACTGGGGGGGGGGCGAGGTGATAGGTTATCATCCAAGATTACTGATTGCTAGCATCTGTGTAGATAGCTGTGTAACCAGTTGCAGGCTGATTGTGAGAAGGAGAGGTTGGGGAGAGTAGAGAGTAGTAGCTCATGAGATACTATGTCAAAGGCCTTTGAGAGATCTAGAAATATGGCAGTAGAGAAGAGGCTATTGTTTTTCTGATGAAGTATAGTGTTGGTGAAGGAGAGCAGAGTGGAGGTAGTGCTGTGATATGGCCTGAAAGCATGTTAGGTTTTGGAGAGGAGATTATTAGCTAGGAGGTAGTTGGAGACCTGGGTGTTGATACATTTTTCAAGTATCTTGGAGAAAGGGGAGAGGGTAGCAATGGGGCGGTAATTGGAGAGGTCAGTGGAGGGGGTGCCTTTGTGGAGGGGAATGATGTGGCATATTTTCCATTTCGAGGGAACATAGCCTTCTGTTATGGAATGGCTGATTATAATTGAAATTGGGTAGGCTAGTGTATCAGCTGCAATTTTCAAGTATTCAGGGGGAGGTTGTCAGCTGCGAGTTTGGTGGATTTATGTTTTGACAATAGTCTTTTTATGTTGGAGGAAGGTACTGAGGTGAAGAAGAACAGAGTGGGGGGTTTAGGGTTAGGAGTTGGGGGACTTTTGTAGGGAAGTGTTGTTTGTTTAGAGATGTTATAGTTTCAGTGAAGTGTTTGTTGAAGGATTTAGTAATACTGCTAGAGGAGGGGGGAATGGATGTCTGGGGGATATCAACTTTCCCTGGGTGAAGGATAGTGTTAATAGTGGACCATAATTGCTTAGGGTTGTGGTTGGTAGAGTTTAGGGTGGATTTATACTAGAGGGATTTGTCTAATTTTATATGCTTTTTGGCTTTATTGTGCAGTTCAAGAATTAATTGCCAATCTGAGTTATTTTGTGTTAGTCGCCAGTGCTCCCAGGCCTTATCTCTGGATTTCATTAGGGTTCTGGTGGTCTTTTGTAATCATAAGGCACGCCTGGATCTGACTTTGGCATTTCTTACAGGAGCATGGGTGTTTAGGATGGAGAGGAAGGTACTGTTGAAGAAGTGGACAGCCTCATCTAGGTTGAGGTATTTTAGTGGTGACCAGTTAATTTTTTTGCAGGGAGGAGATGAAGGAGTTGGGGTTGAAGTTAGATTTGTTCCATGTTTGCCTGTGGATAATGGGCTTGACACTGTTTGTGTGATGCCGAATTAGGAAAGTGGGGGAGTGGTCACTAAGACTGTTGGGTAAGCAGCCTGCTAGGTAAGAGTAAGAGGCTTTGTTGACTAGGATCCAGTCAGGTAAGGCATGATTGTTAGGGTTTTTGTTGATTCAGGTAGGGGATTGGATGAGTTGAGTGAACCCATGAAGATTAAGGTGAATGGTTGGGAGATTGTTATTTCAGGATAGCCAGTTGATGTTAAAGTCACAGAGAATGATGGTTTCCTGGGGTAGAGATAGAGTAGCCCAGCTCAGGAGATTTTCTAGGGGTGTAATATTTTGCCCTGGTGGGAAATAGCATCCTATGATATTGATTGTTTTGTTTGGGTTTAGTTTGAGATTGGCATAAAGGATTTCTTCATTGTTGTGGTGAGGGGCAGATGAGTTCAGAAGTTGAATATTGAGTGATGTTTAAATATCAATACTACACCATCTCCTTTTTTGGACAATCTGTCTATGTGAAGGGTGTTGTATTCAGGTGGAAGTATTTCCTCACTTTTGATGTGAGGTTTGAGCCAGGTTTCAGTTAGGAAGAGAATATCTGGGGAATATATGCTTATGCTGGCATGTAGTTCTTGGATTTTATTGCATATGCTTCTGACGTTTAGGGACATTATAAGTAGGTCTGTTGGTTTCTTGTTGGCAAGGAGTTGAGTTGTGGGGGGTTGCTTGGACTAGAGTTTGTAGTTTGGTTGGATTTGGGAGGACCAGGGTTTGGATGGATGTCTCCAGCGAGGGCTAGTTTATAGAGGTTGTTTAGGATATGTTTTATATACATAGTAAATTGCTTATGGTATCTTAGGGATATTTTTTTGAGTGTGTTAGGTGTTTGGTAATGCAGTGTGTGTATTGGGAGGATGTTTTTGGTGGCAGGGGTTGTGTAGTTATAATGTAAATGTTTGAGGGAGGGTGTTGAGAAAGTACAGTGGAAGTTGTTGAAGCATGTGACTTTGGAGCCTTGGTAGGATGTAATGTGAGCTAGAACTATGCAGGTTAGGATTATTATATCAGGTAGTAGCATGATTGTGTTGGATGTTGGGGGAGGGGTGACTAGTGGTGTAGCCTAATTGTTTGTAATTGGGGGTGGGGGTTAAGGCTAAGAATAAATGTAGAAGTACTGGGGGCGGGTGGGAATAGGGGGCAGGGAGGGGAGAGAAGTGAGCAGGCTAGAACCCCCAGGCTAAAGATTACAGGGCAAGTGTCTAAATAGCCAAATTGTTAGGAGTTATTAGAATCTAGTAGGGAAAAACAATCTATAGACCTGATTTCAGTTGTGTCCTTTCTGGGTAGATACCTAGTTTGAAGCAGACAAAAAGTGGCGGTTTAAGTTCCTTTTTTGCCTCTATTTTACAAATGGGCAGTTCCAGTGTATCTACTGGGTTACCTTTTTTCACCTAGAGCTTTATCTTGATTTACTGATAACTAAAAAGAAAAAGTTAACTGGGGAATGTATTTACAGCTGATGGGGGTGGGGGAGCAGCTGCTGTCCCTAGTAGTGGGTAGAGCCAGTTATTTCTGCTTTAGACCAGGTACTTTCTACAGTAGCAGGCTAAGAGTGAAACGTAGCTAAACACCTACAGTAACTTATTTTCTTTTTAAAGCCCTTGAGACCTTGTGGCTGGTTTCTTCACTGCAGATGCAGCCAATGGCCAAGGATTCAGCAAGTGGGGGACTGAGAGAGAACCCGTTTGCAGGGACAGTGGTCACTAAATGAAAAGATGGAGACAAATAGAATTATTACGTTAAGGTCTCTTAAGGTCTAGTTATTTGAGTGATGGAGGGTCAGGCTCCAGTCTTGGATATAGAGAAACTTCTTGAGTGTCAACTAGGAGGTTTGCTTTTAGAAAGGCCTTGCCAACTGCTATGGTTTGGAGGGAGTGATCTACTATATCACCTCGGTTCCCAACCCACTCAAAGTTCATTTCCCCATACCGAACCACATATAGCTATCTGCTAATGTATATAATGAATTGCTTCACCAATATTCAAATCAGATACAGTTTTGCTCAAATACAAACAGAAACTCAGACACAAAGTGCTTTTGCAAGGAGGCAAGCCTTCCTGAACCCCTTATGCGGAGTACTTCATCCCCACTCCCTTTTACTTATTACTCTCACTCTGAGGTCAATACAACTTGGACAAGGAGCAGTAATTAATATAGATAGATAGATAGATAGATAGATAGATAGATAGATAGATAGATAGATAGATAGATAGAGATATGTACACCATACGTGCTTCTTCTTTGAGGTGCTGAAATCTTTGATAAAGAAGAATAGCACAACATCAAGCAAAAGAGACTGTTAAGATATGTAGAGAGTATACAAATACAAGCAAAAGATATACTCAAACATGCCATCATAAGTAAATGCAAAGCAATCCAGCTTTGGATACATGAAGGGAAACATGAAATATATTTTTTTTACATTTGACTTGCAGGGTCAACAGTGTCTTGAATGCATTGTGCAAATTTTCCTAAAGCATAGCTGACAGATCTTTGCTAAGACTTTTCATTTCTACTTGGTCTCCAGTGCAAAGTCCTGTATACTTGAGAACTTATAAATTAGAAAAGTTTACCTTTTCTTACACTGTAAAGGAGGACTCTTTTTCAGTATAGTTAAGTAATTTAAAGATAATCTGGCAGGGTTGCTGACATGGACAAAGTAGGACATTGAGAGTTCTGTTGGCCTTGTCAATTATTATCAAAGCTGATAATAGGATGGCTCCAACATTTTGATCCATAGCTCTTTCATTCAAGCATACAAGATGAAAATTGCTCCCTCTCTGCCCATTTTCCAGCAGTTGCACACTTTGGGTCACAGATTATTTGAATGCAGGTGCACACTTTTAGTCATCTGCACACTCTGAAGGTGATACTGCTGATTAAAAAAAGTCTTTAGACATTTCTTTTTCTACTTCAGCTTGATAAGTTGGGCATACAAATTTGACTTCATCAGTGACTAGTTTGAATATGGTGCTGACTTCTTGGCTAGAGTAGGTTCTTGTTGCAGGACAGCTTTGTGGGTAGTGGTTGAGATCTCTGATATGATAAAAGGCATGTGTTCCAGGGCAGATAGCAGACATAATAATGTCCATTGCTAACTAGCAAGCTTGTTGGACTCAGGTCTAGATACAATGACAACAGAGTACAGTCTGACTGATATTAGTGAGATCAGCACTAAAAATCTGCCTTAATTAACTACTTTATTTCCAGTGGCAGAGAGCCTAGCAGTTATGTAGAGACCACATTTGAGTCATTCTCCACAAACCACTCACTCATGTTAGTTGAAATATAACAGCTTCAGTTGTATGGACTATTCAACCAAGTTACAATGAAGAGCTCAATAAGAAATGAACAGCAAAGGTGATATCTCCTAAAGAAAGCAGGCTTATATTTGGACTCTCAGACAGCCAAACAATAGCATGCTCAAACAATAGCATGTGGACAGACTCTTAGCATTCCTGCTTTAGTACCATGGCTGCTACATTTAAATATGGAACATACTGGAACAAGAGGAAAACAGTGCTTAGTACTTAAATTAATAAGCACCTATCCAGGCATGTTTGTGGGTTAGCTCTCAGTGTTTTCTCGTATCCACCTGATGAATCTGGGCATCTTGGGGCAATGCAGCAATTACCTCATGTATACTGTCAACCCTCTCGTCCTACCACCCAACACTACAACCTGTTAGAGATGCACTTAGATAGCCAAACTGGAAGCCAAGCTCACTCCTGCCAAGACTGGACTAGACAGTCAAGAGGAGAAGGTTAACACCTACACCACACCACACTCAACACACAGTCCTTCAAAACCCACACTACCAAAACCCACGCATAGAAACACAAAGCACACACCCACATTCATGGAGGCTTTCAATAAAAATCTGCCCAAGCAAAAGAGGCCTCCCAAGCTGAAACACAGACAACCACTATCTCCCAACACTACCCAAATGACACATAGCCCACAAAATCAGTGTGCCACTCAACCTTAGCCCATAAGGCAAAATAAAGTACCCAACACACTAGTCATAGGTGACTCTATAGTCAGGCACACTGATGTCCCACTCACCAGCCTAAACAAGGAGAAAGTTGCTGTCAGCTGCCTAGCGGGTGTCAGGATCCGCCACATAATGCACGCACTCAGGTCACTCCACAACAAGTACAAATATGACTCTGTCATTGTCCATGTTGGTCTGAATGACCTGAGACATACCTCTCTGGACTACATGAAAAGAGACATGGAGGAGCTCTTGGATCTTGTAGCCCAAGTAGGTATAACCCTAGCCCTGAGTAGCATCCTGCCATTGCCCAGAATGATGCCACAGTACAAGGACAAAATGAGTGACTTCAACTATTGGCTAAGCTTCTGGTATCATTCTAAGGGGATCCAGTATCTGTCTGCCTGGGACGACATGGTCGACAGACCACCATGCTTTGCCAGAGATGGCCTGCAACTGTTGCTCCTGGGATTCTGGATATTGGCTAAGGCTCTTGCCACCCCTATAGTGCCTTTTTTAGGCAAGGTTCAAATGCTAAATTCACCACCATAACAGGTACAAGCAAGCAAACTCTGAGGGCAATGCTACTCAATGCTAGAAGTCTAAACCTCAAAATGCACTCACTCGAGGCACTCCTTAAAATGGACAACATCGACATCTGTGCAGTGACAGAGACCTGGTTCAAGGCTCTAGAGAGCATCCCTGCATTACCAGGCTATAATTCATACCACACCTTTTGGCCACCTAACCTGGACCGAAACACTAAAGGTGGAGACATGTCCATATTCATTAAGGATATCCACATCTCCAGGCTAGTTGCTCAACATAATGCATCCAAAATTATCCAAGTGCAACTAACACTGGGCAAGACTGCAATCCAGGTTGTAGCTTGTTACAGATCCCCCACCATGCCCCAGGATTCTCACTCTTCATTTCTTAAGATACTGGAAAATATTAAGGTACAACCCAATACCTTAATTATGGGCGATTACAACGACCCCACCATCAGCTGGGAAAACTACTCATGTACCAACTCATTCACTCAACGTTTTTTTTAATTCATAAATTTCAATGCCTTGGATCAGCTTGTCCACACCCCCACCAGGTCCAGCAATATCCTGGACCTGGTCATTACCAATATGGGTAACTGGTGTTCCACACCAGAGGTCAGCTCCTTACTGGTCAGATCCGATCACAAGCTAATCACCCTAGACATCCATATCCCACCCCCACCCCCCATTAAGGAAACCACCATCAAAAACTACTCCAAAGCCAACTTCATGCTTCTTAAGTGGCAAACTTCACAACACCCATGCAGACGGAAAATAGAGGTATGACTGCTGAATTTTACACAAATGCACTGTATAAGCACATACACGAGTGCATGGATTGTGCCATCCCCAACAGAACCAAGACGCTATCCTCCAAAAAAAGAAAGCCAATCTGGTGGTCCCCTGCCATAAACAAACTCTACAACAGAAGGAAGAAGCTGTTGCAAAAAAGAGTAAAATCCCAAGATCGCAGGAACTCCCTGGTCAGCCTCAGCAAGAAGCTGAGATCCCGCATAAAATCCTCCAAAGCCAGTTATGAAAATAAAATCATCACTGATTCTAAAGACAACCACAAAGCATTCTACAACTATGTCAAAAATCTCAATGGCAACACTCAGATCTGCTCTGAGCTACAGCACAATGGCACTAAATATACAGAACCAACCAATATTGCCAACATCTTGGCAGATAGGGTCAGTGCTAACTTTACCCCCCCATCCTCCAAAGGGCCCATCTTAATACCCGAAGAATGCAAAGCCCCTGTAATCACGGATGAACAAGTAAAAACTGCACTCTCCAAAGCCAAGAGCACAGCATCCATGGGACTAGACAACTTCCCAGGCTGCATACTGCACGAATTACAGAACGAACTAGCACTCCACCTAAGTACCATGTTCAATCATAACCTCATCTCAGGCTATGTGCCTACTGAATGGCACACAGTGATGGTTATCCCACTCCACAAAGGGGATGCCACCATGGACCCTGGAAACTACCACCCCATTAGCCTGACGAGTTTGGTCTGAAAGGCCATGGAACATACCATCTTGGAGCTTATAAACAAAGACATAGGTAACCTCCAAATCCTGGACCCCACTCAGTTTGGGTTTGTAAAAGGTAGATCATGTCTACTAAACCTGATTGACTTCTTTGACGCAGTCATTAGAGCCGTAGATGAGGGCAAGGTAGTGCACATAGCCTATCTTGACCTCACCAAGGCTTTCGATACCATCCCCCACTCTGGAATTATAGATAAACCCATTAAACTGGGCATAAATACCTATGTCACAAGATGGGTGGCCAACTGGCTCACTGACAGAGCCCACACAGTAAAAGTAGCTGACTCCAAGTCCGACTTCAGTCCAGCGACGAGTGGAGTACCACAGGGTTTGGTCCTGGGTCCTCTCCTGTTCGGCATCTACTTCTCTGAAGTGCAGGCCAACACAGAAGGTCTTTGGCTAACAAAGTTCACAGATGACTGCAAACTGGGAACCATAATAGAATAACCTAATAATGTAGACATTCTACAAAAGGGGCTCACAGAGACAGATGCTTGGTGTCAAAGTCATGGTCTCAAGCTCAATGCCAAGAAGTACTTTGTCATCCCCTCTGGGAAAAACTCGGTATTCATGAACTACCACATAGGCGGTAGCTCACTAAATACTGAAAGTGTGATAAGAGACCTCGGGACACAGGTGGACAGTAGTCTCTCCTTTGATAACCACATCACCACAGTAGTCAGGAAATCCTTCTATGTGGCACACCTCATCACAAAGGGGCTCTTCCCTAGAAAAAAGGAGGTCATTGTTCCTCTCTACTCATCCCTCATCAGATTCATTATAGAGTACAGTGCCCCGCTCGGCATGTATCTCACAAGACACCTACAACAATTGGAAAGGCCACAGAAATACCTCACTAAGAGGATTACTGGCCTCAAACAGATGCCATACACAGACCGTCTCAAAAAACTCCAGCTCTATTCCGTCGCATATTGCCTACTCAGAGGCGATCTCTGCCTAATATACAAAGCTATGTCAAACCCAGAGCTGTTGGACACGCTACACTTAAAGAAATCCCAATCTCTCCAAACTACACGTTCCAGGGACCTAAACCTTGTCACCACAATAAACAGAATATGCTGGAGGGATAGATTTCTGTCCCAGAGATTTCCCATACTCTGGAACAAACTACCCATTCATGTCAAGCAAAGCTCCTCATTGGTCCTCTTTAAGAAAAATTTTGACGACTGGATGGGAAATAGAAAATTCACCCCAGGGATCACTTCTGTGGCATTGTTTGACAGGGGCACAGGAAAATAATTTTCTTGGGTGGCGAAAGCCAGGGAACCTTTTTGGCTAGGCTTATATAGGCCCCAGGGCTGATTGCTAAGTACCTACCTATGAACCTATTTGCAATTTCTACTGGCACAGAGAAATAATGTCCTGACAATGTCTTAGGTGAACAGAGTTTGATTAGTGGCACCAGTGACTGCAGGAAGAAATGAAGAGGTGTATGATGCCTGCTAGCCTGTTCACCCTTCTGGGAGGGAGAGGATTTAGAGCAGATATGTGAGCAGTGAGTACTGCATATCTGCCTCTGGTGGAGGCAGGAACTAGCAATGCCTCATTGTAAGGGTTCCTATTACAAAATCGAAGAGGCTGAAGATCGAATGGCTTTAATATCGGAAATGCCGTTCAGCAATGTGTTTTTTGTGAGATTGCGGTACAGTGAAGATTGAAACATTTGCCCTTTTCTCACTGTAGTGCGATCTTAGAGTTGGTATACATAATTAGTGGGGGGTGTCGGGGGGAGCAGCCCCCCCCCAACAAAAGTGACTTCAAGGTACAGCATTTTCAATTTTTAACCCTTTCATACACCAGTCATTTTGATGCTGTAATATAGACCCCATTGTAAACCCAACTTCAAAAGTAAACAAGCATGCAGAAGGATTATGGCCACATACTCAAGCAAACTAGGCCACTGTATGCAGCAGTGGTGGCTCTCTGGGTCTAGTCCAAGAGCTAGTCCATGCCTGCACACCTTGACTGCCATCTACATGAGGTCATTCAAGCCACAGTTTGTCAGTGTGTATAAACATCAGACCAACCCTCTTAAAATGCATACAGGCATATGGATTGCATGGGGGGGACTTACGGGAAAATTAATGGTGCCATAACAGACGCATCCCACATAACCTGCAGCAAAATGATAAAAAAAAAATACAGAATGCTGAAGCATTTACAGCATAAGTCCTGCCATACCAGTGCCTACCCTGTGACTATGAGCAAGTCACTCAGACAGTACTCCTAGATCACATCTGAAAAGGGACACGTTCTCTAGTGGGTTTACCTGGTTAACAAATAGATAAAAAAACAGTATTTAAATTATCCCAGTTAGGGTCTTGTAATGATCCAGGCAATGGTTCTCAGATAAAAGATGATTTAACATCATCTGACACTTTGCCTGCGATGCCAGTTCACCATCAACAAATTCATCTAGGTCACCTCTTTAACAGGGTTCTACTTTGTGTTACTTATCACTGCCTGAGGTGCTATATAAAGAATCAAGGAATTTCAAAGGTGGAATCTACAGTCAAGCATTCCATCTTGATGGGACATATCTTTAGTTAGATGAGTCCTGCAAGATATACATACCTATGTGCAGGGATGATTCAAGTGTTGACACCTGCTTGAGAAACCTATAGTACTAAAGTGTGCAAATGGCACTTGTGGATATCTTAAGTGAATTTGTGCCTTGTGGCCTATTACCCACTAAGATTTATTGTCAAAATTGTGCAAAAGTTTATGCAAACAGTAGTATAAAGTGTACATGTATAAGGGTTTGTGCAAACAATTACTACTTCAATGGTCTCGTGCCCCAGACTGTTTGACACTTCAGAAATTATTTTTAAAAAAAGTAAAACAGATCTAATACAAAACAAGCCTTTGCACTGTAGTATTAAAATATGTTTGCTACATGAGCTGATAAGGTGAAAGACAATAATTATTTTTTCCTAGACAAACAAAAACTGTATTAAAGAATTAAAATAAAATAAAAAATTGAGTTCTAAAATGTTATGGAAGTACAATGTGGATGTAATTTTTAATATTTAAAGTGGAGCTGATGTAATGATTTATTAAATGTTTTGCTGTTTGCTATATTTTTTTTGTATTTATTGACAGACCTCTGAAAAGTGGATCAAGCAGAAATGGAAAGCGAACCAAGGCCCGCTAGTCGTTCTTTGCTGGGGTGCAGCAGTGGAGACAACTTATGTAGTAAGTCTGTTAAATTATTTATTCTGGGAAGGACAGAAATCAAGGATTAAGTTTCATTTCATACAGTTTTAACTGCTATTAGATGGTGTTATTATGGATATTAACTGTCATATTTTACAGACTGAGTAATGCTGTCTGGTGCCTAAACTTTTAAATAACAGCACTGTTATGTTCTAAGAAACATTTTGAGAGAGTCTAAATGCATCTTGTACTTCAGTGAGATTTGTTGTTTTCTTTTATTTCTGTTAGTTCATATGAAAATGGTTCTTTTTGTAATATCTGGTTGTATTAATTGAAAATACCTGTGCAGGTATTCTGTATTTTTCATATTAATTTATTCCAGATTGCAGCTATGCCAAACTTTTGGGTATGAAAACGCATTGTCCTTAGATCCAGACAGATATTGACAGCTGAGCTGATTTTTTGTTGTTGATGTAGAGACTGTTTTTTTACTCTTTGAGTAATGTAAACAAAATATGTGCACATACAGTGTACATGAGAGTCACACTGAAGTTACTCCATAATGTTATTATTAGTGGTAGGAGAATTTCTTCAACTAATTATGTATGAGTTCTCCAGCCCTGATCCATAGTCTGATGCAAGTCCAAGGGAGGGGGAGGGATTGGTACACTCAAAAGTCAAGGACATGCACTGGGAGCAGCTAAGCGTCAACTTTGAGGAACAAAAAAAATATCTAAATAACAATCATTCTATCTGTGACTAGTTACTATTTCTTAATTTAACAGACTGTCCCACACACCTTGCACTTTTATCCCTACTGACTCTACTCCATAGGTAAAGTCCAAGTTGTCAGTGGTGACTAATGGCTTTGGAGCAGCGAAGAACGGGAGATTTGGATTTAGAGAAATTTGCTGTCTTCATGAAGTGATTTCTTTTCTGACAAACCCCATCACTGGAATTTCAAAAGACAAAGGTTGTTGGTGCTAGGACCAAAGATACTGCAGATACCATTGTATCTTTCTCACGTGGAGTCTTGCCAGAGGTTTCATGAGAATCATAGATGCCATGAGGCATAAAATCCTGAGATATTCCATTGCAGTGACTGAAGTCTGAGTAGAAAACCTTAGGACTATATATAGATATAGATCTATTTTCCCTGTGGTAGAAAAGCTATTTGATTTGAAGTGTCTAGTTGACACCCCGGGAACACAATCCTGTGTGAATGAGTCAAAAAAAAGTTTCTGAATGTTCTCTTGAACTCTCAGCTTGTGCAAGAGATCTCTCACCCAAGAGAGAGAGAGATTCCTGACACTTTGAAAAATATTCTGCAGAGTTAAGCAAGTCATCTAAATATGGGAAAATGGATACCCTGTAGCCTGCAATGAGCTATAACTGGAGCTAGACACTTTGGGAACACTCTTGGTGTAGAGTATAATCCAAAGGGTAAGGCAGAGAACTGATAATGTGATCCAGACAAAAGAGCCTTAAGAAAAGCCTGAAGTCTGGATGAATAGGGATGTGATGTTAAGCATCTTTTAAATCTAGTGTTACTAGGAAACTTAAATGAGGAGGAAGAAGAGGCAACAGCTTGTGAAGTGACAGCATTTTGAATATGGGCACTATCACAACAGGGTTAGGAAAGTTTCAGAACTGGTCTCCAAACATCTTCTTTCTTTGGTACTAAAAATATCCTTGAATAAAAACCTTTCCCAGCTAAGACAGAGGAACTGGTTCTATCACTCCCTGGGACAGCATGTGTTGAAGTACAGGGGAAATACTGGTCTGGTGGATAAGAAATTACCCCTGAAAAGGAGTGAGTTCCTCTCACTGCCATCTGTAACCTTGATTAAGGACCTTCAGTACCCATTTGTCTGAGACTATCTGTTGCCAAAGAGAAAAGTGGTGATTCAGACTTTCTGGAAGGAGAAAAGGACTTCAGCCAGGCAAACCTCCTCAAATGAGTACCAGTGGCTATATCCCTAAAAGAAGTATCAGCTGAATCATACATACATTGTATATAATGGGTAGTGACCTGTATGATGGAAGAAACTAAATTATTTAAAGCAGATTTTCTCCTCACAAGAAGAAACTGCAAATAAAATCTTCCTCATACTTTCACAATTGTTTGGAATAAACTTTAGCATATGAGCCTGATAATTCAAAATTCTGAAAATCAAAGTTGCAGAAGCACACACTTTTCCCCTATACTAATCAATAATCTTCCCATCTTTGTCAGAAACAGTGCAATGGGAATTAACCAAATGTTTAGTAGCAGTAGGATTAACTAAAGCTATAGATGCTGGATTGGGTTTGGTAAGAGTGTATAACAACTTAAAGGACTGAGGAACTTTTTATATTCTATCTGCCTTTTAGCTGCAGCAGGCTGGCTATCTAGCAATAAGCAGTGACACATACATCCTCCAGAACTGACAGAACTGGAGGAATGGGTGAAATTTCTGGAAATTCCTTTTGTAACAGCACATACTATTTTCTGATGAACTGAGAAACCTCAGTGTTCTCCCATTGAGAACACCAGCATATTCTGGAAATAGTCTCCAAGAAAGAAAACCCCCTACAGACAGAGTCAAAAACGGGGTTCTCTTCTGAGTCTAAATCAGAAAACACAGTAAAAAAAAACTGTATCTGTCCCTTCATCTATCTGTCCAGATTCAGAATCTTGAATCTCTTCAGGAAATGAGGCATCCCTCTTTCCTTTACCACAAACTACTTATAAGAAAGATCAATAGCCCAAATTAAACCCTGATCTAGACCCAGTAACCTTTTCATTTCTAAGGCAATTTGAGGTGGATAAATACATGCTTAGTTTTCTGTTTCTTTGACAGGCAAAAATGTGGCCAGCGGTGTTATTAATGGCAGCAGCAGATTCCCCAGGGATCCACACAACATTCCCTGATGTTCATCGCGTTACACTGCTGCAGTCATTACACTTGCATACCATGAGGAAGCATTTCCATTGGGAAAGTCTGGATTACTCAGAATCCAAGAAAAGACTCAGGGATTTCCTTTTATTGCCTCAGCACAGGCCCCTGGCTATTCCGCCTGTGCTAGATATTGTGGATGATGTGTTCTCTGAATCCAGCTTATCTCCTTATTCCTTGCCCCCTGCACCAGCCAAGCCAGATAGGTACTACAGAGTCCCTGACTTTCACAAGTTTCTTTATAAAAACCCTTCTGCTGATCCAGAAACTATTTCCCAGGGTCCAAAAGGGGTTAAGGCTTCCATAGCAAAAAATCCAGTACCCTCTGACAGAGATTCCAGAGCTTTGGATAGATGGGGGAAGAAAGTATACACTTCTGCAACTTTAGCAGTAAGAGCTTTAAATTGCCAGTTTCACATGCTTAAGTACCAACAATATTTAATGGCTCAGTTAAAACAGAAAATGTTTGCAAGCTCAGAAGCTCCTGATTGTAAAGGAATGCAGGATTTATTGCATGCAGTTGAACAGGTGGGAAAACATACTCTGCAATGTGGTTTTGATTCTTTAGAGGCCTCTTGTAGAGCCACAGTTACAGGTTCTGTGATTCGAAGGCATGCTTGGTTAAAAGAACAGAGTTTACCTGATCATGTTAAGGCAAAATTATTGGATGCTCCTTTACAGCATGATACCTTGTTTGGTGTTAAGGCAGAAGAAGTGTTAAAGAAAATGGAGGATAAAGCTAAATCTATGCAAAAAGTCAAGGATTTCTTACAGGTACAGCCACCTCGATTTAGCAGAAATTGGCCAACAAAAAATTGGTCCTTTCCAGTGTCAGACAGGCCACAGAGAGGCAGATACAGACTCCCAAGAGGCAGATCTCAACCCCAAGGCTCAAACAGACAACAACAGTGGGGCACCTCAACCCCAAAAGGAGGTGAGGACAAGTCTCAGCCTTACAGGAAACAGTCACAATGACTTTCCCCTTCGTACGCCAAGCACTTCCCTGTTGGAAGCCCCTTGGGGGGAAAACTAGCACTTTTTTTCTCAAAACTGGCAAACAATCACCCAAGACAAATGGGGTCTGAATATTGTGTCTCAAGGTTACAGGTTCCACTTTCATACTTTACCAAGGCTAAAAGGTATGCCAGACCTGCCACAAAATCAATGGGCAGAGGCACAAAAACACATTTCAGCCCTCAAGGACATGAGAGCTATTCAAAAAGTACCACAACAGGAACAAGGACAAGGATTTTACTCAAGACTCTTCCTGGTTTCCAGAAAGGACAAGGCCTGGAGGCCCATACTAGACCTTTAAATTCTAAATACTTACCTGGATATTCTGAAATTCAAAATGTTGACATTACAGCAGCTTCTACCCTTGCTGGGCAAGAACGCTTGGCTTGTTACTCTGGACCTCAAAGAGGCATACCTGCATGTCCCTATCAGACAAAATTGCAGAAGATACCGCAGATTCAAAGCTGTACAATGCACTACCAATTCTCTGCACTGCCCTTTGGCTTATCTACTGCGCCCAGGGTCTTCACAAAGTGCCTGGCACCAGTAATTGCTTTTTACAGACAAAAAGAAATTCAAATATATCCATACCTGGACGACTGCCTCATTCAAGCAGAGACAAAGGACGTTCTTCTACAGCATCTGGCATTTGTAAAAAGGTTGCTAACTTCTCTAGGGTACACAGTAAACGAAAAGAAGTCAAAACTAGTGCCCTCACAACAGATTATATTCCTGGGTGCCAGCTTAAATACAATGGCCCAGATGGCTTACCTCACGCCGGACAAACAAGTTCAACTAACTCAATATTTTCAATTACTGACAAAAAAGTCCCATCTCCCTGCAAGAATAATTCTGCAGGCCCTGGGATTCATGGCATCCTGCATACTACTAATACCATATGCCAGACTGCATATGAGGAAATTACAATGGTACCTAAAAAGTGTTTGGACTCAACACTCTCACAGTTTAGAAGCAGTAATACCAATGATTCCCTGCCTACAACAGGAGTTTCGATGGTGGGCACAGGCATGTCACCTAAACAAGGGTCAGCCTTTTACCCTACCCATAGCCAGGCAGACTCTAACAAAAGATGCTTCGGATTACGCCTGGGGATCACACATGGCAGGAAAATGCATTCAGGGCAAGTGGACCACAGACCAGATGCATCTTCACATCAATCAAAAAGAGATGTTGGCTGTTCAAAATGCCCTAACAGCTTTCAAGGACCTTCTGCATCCAGGACAATTATTATTAAAGACAGACAACACCACCGTAATGTGGTACATAAACAAGCAAGGGGGCACTCATTCTTATCCCCTATGCAGGCAAGCCATGACCTTGTGGAACACAGCTCTAATGTACCAAGTTCACATGCAAGCACAATTCCTGCCAGGAAAGAAAAATACTCTGGCAGACGATCTAAGCAGAAATATCATGGACCCTCACGAATGGAAATTGAATCCACAAATCTTCAGCATGGTAATGCAAAAATGGGGATGCCCAGACATAGATCTTTTTGCCTCCCCACTGAATTGCCAACTACAAAAATTCTGCACAAGGACTTATCGCAAACAAGCATGGAAAGTGGATGCTCTTTTGTTCAGCGGGAAAAACCTAAAAGTTTATGCCTTCCCGCCACTGCCTCTCTTTTCAAAGGTACTCCTAAAAGCCAGACAAGAGAAACCACAGATGATCCTGATTGCTCCAGACTGGCCACGCCAGCACTGGTACCCTATCTTAAGGAACTTAGCTCAAGGCCCACCATGGATTTTGCCTCAAATTCCACACCTTCTGACTCAACAAAACAATCAGATCCTGCACAGTCAGCTCAAAACCCTAAACCTGGCTCCATGGCAGATTCATTAGTCAAACAGGCAACACATCTCTCTAAAGTGGTTATGGATGTCATTTTGGAGGCCAGGAGGCCTAGCACCAGGAAAGCTTACTCAGAAAAATGGAAGAGATTCTGAGCCTGGAACCAGGCTCAAAGCCTTGACCCTCTTGTTCCAAACATTCCTCAGATTTTACAATACTTAACTGAGATGCTGAACAGAGACCTATCCTTCTCATCAATTAAGATCCACGCCTCTGCCATTTCAGCACATTACAACATGGATCCTCCTTTATTCTCTCATCCCTTGCTAAAGCAGTACCTCAGAGGGGCTAAAAACATAAGACCGCCCCGGAGAGCACCAACACCAACTTGGGACCTCAATTTCATTTTGGAAAAACTGACCCTGCCACCTTTTGAGCCAGCCAATACAGCCGATCTAAAATTTTTATCATGGAAAACAGCTCTGCTCCTGGCAGTATCTTCAGCACGAAGAGTCTCAGAGCTACAGGAATTAATGGCAGTGGAACCTTTTATAATTTTTCATCAGGACAGGGTTTCTTTAAGGACAAACCCTACCTTTATGCCAAAGGTGGTATCTAGTGTGGCTCTTAACCAAACCATCCATTTGCCAACTTTTTATCCAAACCCCCAGAATAAAGGGGAGAAACTTCTGCATTCTTTGGACATACACAGGCAGCTACGCTTCTACTTAGACAAAACAAAAGCTTTCAGGAAAACTGAGCAACTGTTTGTAGCATATGCTGCATGATCTCAGGGCAAGGCTATCTCAAAGCAGACTATATCCAAATGGATAGGACACTGTATTCGTTACTGCTACACACAGCATGGAAAATCAGTCCCAAATAATATTAGGCCACATTCCACCAGGGCTACAGCCACTTCTACAGCCTTTCTCAGAGGAGTACCTACCAAGGAAATTTTGGAGGCTGCAACTTGGAGTTCAGTGCACACCTTTACCAAGCATTACCACCTGCCTCTTTACTCTAAATCCAGAGCAGGATTTGCCACTGCAGTTCTGCAGGGCCTCATAGCCAATCCTAACTCTTTATAGACCAGCCACCCAACCTTAGCTTTGGGATTCTACCCAAGTGTAATGACTGCAGCAGTGTAACACGATGAACATAGTACAATTTTGTACCTACCATAAATGTAGATGTTCTAGTGTTCACACTGCTGCAGTCCAGGTTACCCTCCCTCCATCCCTTCTGAACTAGCTGGACTTATCTATACCTTTGTGGTGTATTTGCTTGTAACTGAAGGCATTGTTTTTATTTTATATGTATACTTTTTATTAGCAATATGTATTGCCTACCTGCTTGGGGGCACCTGACATCTGGGGCAAGAAAAACTGAAGAAAATGGCGTTGGATGCATCTTATATACCCCTGGCGCACTGACGTCAGGGAAGAAGCAACAGCAACAGACGCTGGACCAAGACTTTTGAACTCTGGCCAACTGCGGGACCGCCTGATGGCAGCAGCAGATTCCCCAGGGATCCACACAACATTCCCTGTTTCTTCTCCTAGGAAAAACAAGAGTGCCTCTTCCTTGTCCCCTGATGGGACCCAAACAGGTGCCGAGGATGTAGATAACCTCTGGTCCATAGCGGTTGTAGGTGCTACACCAGTGGGATCCAGGGTAAAAGATGAGTGGTCGGAGGAGCAAGCTATATCCACAGCAGAGTCACCCACCTGCAGCTGAGACAAATTTCTAGCTTGATGTGTTGGCAAAGGCTGTTTGTTTAACTTTTTTCTTTTTGTGGCTGAAAGAAGGACTGACCATGGGCCTGGTCAAGCCACAAATAATGTCTCTTTCTTGAGACAAAAACAAGTAGCAAGTGCCAGTAAAATTTAAAATCTTTTAAAAGTCCTTTTTTCGCACAAAAACACAGTAAAAAGCACTTATTTAGTCATCCCCGAAATGTACAATAAACAGAAATTCTCCACAGAAAAATATTTATTTAATATTTTTTTGTCATTTGTTTATCAGGTTAGTCCAACTGAGTCAGTGGCCCGTTTTCAGTGGAGGCCCAAAGATAAAAGCTCCAGTTTACAAGACAATGTAATACAATTTGTGAAACTTTACAAAATAAATGATATACATTACCGAAGATATAAATTTTGGACAGACTATAATGAAAAGTAAATTACAGGCTTACACAAAACATTCCGTAGAAATTACAGGCAGAAACTACAAATAAATATACACAATTGAGGCTGTACATTAGAAATAGCTTAGTACTATTTACGATGTATGTAGGTGAGAGACAATTGTAGTTGGTATTGCTACTGTCTTCAGGGAGCAAGAAATTATTGTAAAAAGTGGATTGAGAGCCATAAGTTTCGGAAAGGAGTCAGTGAAGACAGCTTAGTTAGCAATATGAGAGATAGCAAAGAGGTATAAAAGGAGAGAGTGGGGGGGATTAAGTAGGATCTTGGCAATGGCAGGTGCTGGCATTTAGGAGGAAATTCTTTGAGTTTGGATTTAAAGAGATTTGTGATAGTAATGGTTTGGATGTTAGAGGGGAACTTGTTCCAAGCCTGGGACACACTGCATTTGGAAAGAAGTTTGCCAATATTTTTGTTAGGTTTGTAGGTGTCAAGTAGATGCTGGTCTGAGCTGCAGAGAGTGGGGGAGGGGGTGTAAAGGGATATTAGGGAGGAGAGAGAGGGACAGGCTAAGGGTTTGGAAAGAGAGAAGCAGGTGATGGAGGAAATCCAGTCAGTGAAATTGTTTTAAATCAACACAGTGATGTGATTTGTAATGCTGGTTACTGGCAAATCTTGCAACACTGTAATAGGTTTGACAGAGTTTAGCTTGAAGGGTGAATTGTAGATGAGTAAAGATAGGAGAAGCATATAGTAGACAAGGAAGGAGGAATGCCTGAGCTAGAGTTTGTTTGGAGTCAGGGGGCTAGGTATTTTTATGTCTGTAGACTAAGCTGAGTTTCTGATTTGGCTTTTTGATGAAGTGCTGTATATGTGTATCAAATTTCAATTCTTCATCAATTATAATGCTGAGGAACTTTGCGGGTCAGCTTTAATAATGGTGAAGGTGGTTTTGAAGTGAGAGAGGGATTTGGGAAAAAAAGAGTAGAAGTTTGGTTTTCTTGGGGTTAAGTATCAGTTGGTTGTTGGTTAGCCATTTTTCTATGGACAAAAATGTATTTTGAGTGATAGAAAGGAGGTTGGAAATGTTTTTAGAACAGGAGATAAGAGTGAAGTCATCCATGTATTGTATCAGGGTGGAAGTTGTACAGGAAGTGTGTAGTTAGTTGGTAAAAACATTAAAGAGTGTCAGGCCAAGAATGGAGCCTTGAGGGACTCCGGTATGAATGAGTAAGCAAGGGGAGCAGGTGGAGTGCCATCTCACCGACTGTTGTCTATTAGTGAGATAGCTAGAGAACCATTTAATAGTAGATGGGAATAGGTTGAGGTCAGTTAGTTTGTCAAGAAGTATAGGATACGAGATAGTATCAAAAACTTTTGAGAGGTCAAGAAAGAGGCAAGAAACAAGTAGATCTTTGTCTCTGGTTTCAGCAACAGTATGAGTAAAGGACAGAAGGACAGTGGATGTACTATGATGGGGTCTGAAATCATGTTGAGTAGGGATTAGGAGGTTTTCATCTGTTAGGTATTTAAGTAGCTGCTTGTGTATGCATTTTTCAAGGAGTTTAGATGGTGGAGAGAGGATGGCAATAAGTCTGTCGTTGGATGGTTCATTGCTATCGCCTCCTTTGTGTAATGGAATGGTGTAAAAAGATTTCCATATGTCTGGAATGGTGGACTCCTGTATAGATCTATTAATCTATTTAGTGAGCAGCAAATTTAAGAAAGAAGAGAAGAAGGTTGTCAGTGGAAGAGGAGAATGGTTTTAATTTAAGCAGAAGACATTTTATGTAAAAAGTCAGGATGGGATTTAGTGTGAAAGAGGTGTTATTGGTAGTACTAGGAGTGCTATGTATGAGATTATGATTTTGACCATTTTGGATTAGCTTGTGAATAGATTCTATGAAACAGGAGTTAAGAAGAGTGGCAGTTTTGAGGGGAGTTTTGTTGGTGTGGGGGTTGGGGGTGGTAGGGTTACCTGGATGTAAGATTTTATTAATAGAGTGCCAGCATTTTTGGGGGTTAGAGTTATGGGCGAATTGGGCATTATAATAGAAATTTTTTCTATCCTTCTTAAGGTGCTTTTTTGTAAGGTTACTAAGTTCTTTATAATTTGGTGAAGAGAAGTAGATTTTGTTTTAATTCATTGTTTCCAGATGCTATCTCTTTTTTTCATAAGAGTGAGTGTCTTTTGAAAGCCAAGGGGTGTGGGTTGTTTTGATTATAACTTTTCTAAGAGGTGCCAGAGAGTCAAGGATGGCAAGGAAAGTATGACTGAAATATTAGTAATCCAAATAAGAGCAGTACGGCACACAGGTGAAAACCAAAAGAGACACTTTATATATGAAATATAGTTTTGCATCAGTTAGGAGGATGCATTTCAGGATGGGCTAATTTATGGAATTGAGCACATTGTTGAAGGTATCATTATTAAAAGAGGAGGGGTTGCAACATTCTCTGTAGAAATAGAGCTTAGGCACGTCCACACACAGCCACACAGGTAGAAACCGCACTCTCCGAAGCTAAGAATACAGCATCCATGGGACCAGATGACATCCCGGGCTGTGTACTACATGAACTACAAAATGAACTGGCACCTCACCTAAGTGTCATGTTTAATCATAGCCTCACCTCAGGCTTTGTGCCCACTGAGTGGCACACAGCTACAGTTATCCCACTCCACAAGGGGGATCCACCTTGGATCTCGGGAACTACTGGCCCATCAGTCTGATGAGCCTGATCTGCAAGGGCATGGAAAGCATTATCATGAAACTTATAAACAAAGACATTGGCAACCTTTAAACACTGGATCCCACCCAGTTTGGGTTTGTGAAAAGCCGATCTTGTTTCCAGAACCTGATTGACTTCTTCAAATCAGTCTCCAGAGCTGTGGACGAGGGTAAGGCGGTCCACACAGCCTATTGGGACCTAGCCAAGGCCTTTGACACCATCCCCCACTCTGGAATTGTAGATAAACTTACTAAGCTGAGCATAAATCCCTGGCGTCCCTACGCCAACTGTCTTACTGACAGAACCCAGACTGTAAAAGTAGCCAACTCCTAATCCAGCTCCAGACAAGTGACAAGTGGAATACCTCAGGTTTCAGTCCTTGGACCGCTCTTGTTTGGCATCTACTTCTCTGAAGTACAGACCGACACTAAGGGACGCTGGCTAACAACGTTTGCAGATGACTGCAAACTGGGAGCCATTACTGAATCCCCAAATTATGTAAATATTCTACAGAAACAGATGCTTGGTGCCAGAGCTATGGGCTCAAGCTTAATGCCAAGAAATGTATAGTTATCCCCTTTGGGAAAAACCATGTACCCATAAATTACCACATAGGTGGCAGTACACTGAACACCGAAAGTGTGATGAGAGACTTAGGGTCACAGGTGGACAGTGGTCTCACCTTCGATAACCAGATCACCACAACAGTCAGAAAATCCTTCTATGTGGCACATCTCATCACTAAGGGCTTTTCATCCAGAAAAAAGGAGGTCATTGTCCCACTGTACTCTTCCTTCATTAGGCCCATTATACAGTATAACGCCCCATTTGGTATGTACCTCACAAGACATCGGCAACAGCTGGAAAGGCTGCAGAAAGACCTCACTAAAAGAATCACAGGCCTAAAGCAGATGCCCTATGCTGACCATCTAAAAAAACTCCAGCTATACTCTTGTGGCATATCGTCTACTCAGAGGCAATCTCTGCTTAACATACAAGGCCATGTCAAACCTTGAGCTGTTGGATATGCTCCACTTAAAGAAATCCCAATCCCTCAGAGCCACACGCTCCAGGGATCTAAACCTTGTCATCACAATAAAGAAAACATGCTGGAGGGATAGGTTCCTGACCCTGAAACTCCCCATACTTTGGAATAGACTGCCCATACATGTCGAGCAGAGCGCCTCCTTGGCCCTCTTCAAAAGGAACCTTGCCTCTTGGATGGAAGATAGGAAATTCACGCTGGGGATGACATCAGTCGCCCTGCTAGAAAGGGGTCCAGGGAAGAAAATATTGTGGGAAGAAATATCCAGGGAATTGTTATGCCTAGGCTTGTATAGGCCCTAGGGCTGATAGACTAGCACCAATCTATGAACCTATGAACCTATGAACAGAGTGCCTGTGTACACAGATAGGGAGGTTCTCACTTAGAGAGTCTGGTAGGGTAGTAGAGTTTTGATAGAGATTAGGGTTAGATGTTAGAATCCAATCCAAGGTGGATCTATTGTTATTATTTTGTTGAAGTGAGTGGGTGTACTAATTAATTGATGAAAGCCATAAAGGGTGATGTTGAGGGAAGGCCTGGTAGAAGATAGTTTTTGCCAATCAATATTGACGTCTCCTAACAGAATGGTTTCATAGGGAATATGTAGTGACATCCATGAGAGGATGGATTCGAGGATGGGAATGTTGTTTCCTGATGGGATATTTTTTAATTACTTTAAGCAACTTTTAAAACTGACAGAAAGAAGTGCATTCCTGTTTTAAAAGTAGAGCTAAGCCTCGTGAGTCTGTTAAAACACAATCTCCTAGCTTAAAAATAACTTTCCTAAATGGGAAAGTGCAATAAAATATCAATGTTTAATTGTGGATGGCTTTTCTCCCAAAGAAACTTATCTGCCCATCAACGGAATAGCACAAGCCGACCGTCGATCCTGTAAAAGCTACAAAGGTGCGCTTTCATCAGAGGCAGAAAAGCTCTGAAGGGCTTGGCACTGAAACTTGTCTTCTTAGTCAGCTCAGCTTGAGCTGGCTGTCAGTTTGGGCACTTGAATGGTGCCCTGTAGCTTTGGCAGCTAGCCAGCTGTTATATTCTTGGCAGAGTATAACGCAGATAACTAACGCTACTGCAGCAGTGATCGATATGATGATATTCTAGTGTCATTCTCATTAGTATGAAAGACATTTCACTCATGCTTGTTGGGCTAGAGACATACAAAAGCAGACATCTTTTGCCTGAGCCATTTTTCATAACAATATACGTGGCTGGTAGTTTTTGAAAAATAAATATAACAAGAGAAATAACTATTGGCTACAATAGCCCCACTTAGTGATGAAGTGTGCACTTTTCATGTATGTGGTTGATAATGGCTCATGAATAATCTCAGACCAAAGGAAGCATTTCCAGATAGGCTCACGTTTTTATCTCTAGAGGTGTAATGTCCCTTTGCTTTTGTACTAGGGACTTTGTTATTTTTCACAAGAACGTCACTGCTGTTTGTGTGAAGCTCTAAATGAGAATGGCATCATTTGCCATAGCCCACACAAAACATTTTTACAAAAGCAACAAATAGATGGTGGGTCTATGGTTGACAGCAAAAGCACTCTTAGCTATAGCTCTCAACCTCTTAGTGCAAGAAATCTGGACAAAGCCATAAATAATGGGGGGACAAAGGCCCAAAAATAGGGACAATTTTTAAATATTGCTCTTACAAACTTAGAAAGTTGATAGAATAACAGGTTTTGCATTAGCATGAATTTTCAGAAGGGTATGAATTCTGAATCCCAAATGTCTGTCATTATTTTCTGACTTCATTCCTCAAAGATTTGGCAATGATTTGCCAGAAAACCACAATTTTATGAGCAACAGGCCAAAAATATAAGGTAAAAATCTGAGCATACTGTAAAAATCTGTACAGTTGAGAGGTATGCGTCTTAGCTTGCAGCTCATTATTTTATAGAAGACAGACAAGACTATGTTTGATCTGTTTAAATAAAACAAAGCTCAGTTTATTGTCTTGGGCATCTGAATCTATGAGGAAAGCAAAAGCAAAATGAAAGGTTATGGCATGGCAAACCATTGTGTGCAGGCATATATAAAGTGATACAGCATAGAACCACGTTAACACAAACAGGTTGAAAAGATAATGGCTGCTAGGAGCTGTCACTACTGAGCTACTAATTGTCAGTTATCGTCAACATCGGACACAGCAGCAAATGAGCAGTATGTGATGTAACCTGAGATGGCATTTGGCAGCCATGATCTGGCGTGTTTTTAATGTGTACAAACTTTTATTTTGTCAAGTGAAAATCAATAATGCTGAAGGGTACTTTTTTGAGGAGCTAAACATCATGCAATGCATTTTTGCTTGCACAAACTCGAGTACTTACCTAACAAATGAAGTTTTCTTTGTGAAAACATAATCACTCTTGCACAAAAATAACATGTCATCTGCAGCTGTGAATAATATCTCTCCAAATGAATAACATACTAGGAACAGAACAAGCAAGAGGATAGCAATCCCTTTTTTCTAAATCTCCCTTATAATAAAACATGGAATTAGTCAGAGTTCATGTTTTCAGTATGTAATACAAGGCACCAGAAATTTTCGAATGGTACCAGTGGTTTTCAGTTTTGCTTTTGTCTGTAAACACACAGGAAATGTTAATGCAAACATCAGTACTTTGACCAACATGAGAATCTATCAGTAGAGTTTTGCAGAAAATATCAGCTGTTTTTTGCATGACTAATTAGTTTTATTTTGTTTCAGTTGTGCGAGAGTATGAGTATGAGGTGATCATTGTTCCAGTTTTTATGATCTTTGTCTTTTTCATCATCCTGGGACTTATTCTTTGGCTGCGGTACCGAAACCATAAAGAAATGGAAGAGATAAATGATGGCAAAGGTAAGGCCATACTTTTATAGCTGGATTTTATAGCATATGTTTTTACCTGTATTCAATTATTTAATTATTTGTTTTGATAAATCCTCTTTCCTCTGATGCAGTCTCAGTGGTTGATTTAAAACTCTGCCTCCCAGACAACAGTCAGGTCAACTCTTTTCCTTTGTTGAGATATGCCAGTCACCTCTGAGTCACTGACCCATCTGATCTTCCCTACAAACTGTTTTATCTTGTAATTATCTTTTGGCAAATGTTGCAACAGCTGTAAAATTTAGGACATTTCATCTTTTTGGTTCCTGCTGGAATGTGAAAAAAAGAGATCGTTGAAATGACGCTTTGGTGTGACAGTTAGTATACAGGATTATGGCTATGAGCTATTACTGTAGTCCAGAGTTTGGTTCCCTCATCTACTGTATGTCTCTGAGCAAGTCACTTAACCAGACCATCCTCCAGAAATGTGGCTGAAATGTGTCCCTGTGGATCAGTCCCTTATGCTGGTAAGCAAACAAGCCAAAGGATTTGATGCACAAGTCTATCTTTATAATTCATACTTACACAAAATGGAAAATGTTCTGATACTCTTGATATGAAAACTTTTCTAACCTTGCCTGTATTATGAATGGTCAAGTTCTGATATCTGCTAGAGTGGCAAGGTCGACAGCATTGTCATCAGAGATAGCTACCTTCAAACATCACAAACGAAATGGACATTTGCTGAACATTTGGGAATACACATATCCTTAATATGCTGAACTATTTGTGTGATCCTTACTTACAGTAATACTGTTTAAATAAGGTTAATAACAGCAGTACTTTACAATCAACAAACCTTTGTGCCATTAACTTCAAGCATTCATTTAAGCTTTATGTGCCTGTACAGCAAGGCACATGAATTATACTAATAAACAGAACAAATAAAAAGAAAATATGCAGAGAACATAACTTAAAAGATCAATCTAGTGTGCAATTTTTGACATGGTTTTGAAAAGGATCAGTGACTGAAACAGGTGCATCTTTAGACAGTGAAGAACTATACAGAAGCTCATTCA
>NC_056741.1:380887898-380907898 GCF_019279795.1 Protopterus annectens
TAGTAATGGGCCTAGAATGGAACCTTGTGGTACACCAGTAGGGGTAGGAAGGAAAGAAGAGGTAGCTTGGCCCCATTTCACAGCTTGGGACCTGTTTGAAAGGTAGCTGGAGAACCAAGAGAGAATTTTTTGGCAGATGTTGAGATTAGAGAGGTGGTTTAGAAGGAGTGAATGAGAGATGGTATCAAAGGCTTTGGATAAATCTAGAAGAACAGAGGAGACTAAGTTACCTGAGTCACGTGCTGAGTTGACAGAGTGTAAGAAGGAGAGAAGGGCAGTGGTAGTACTATGTCCAGGGCGGAAGCCGTGTTGGGTAGGGGAGAGAAGTTGGTGTTTGGTAAGGAATGGCAAGAGTTGCAGGTGGATAAATTTTTCAAGAATTTTGGATATAGGGGTGAGAATGGCTATGGGATGGAAGTTGGAGACAGAGCATGTTTTGCCACCCTTGTGGATAGGCAGAATGAAGGCAGAGTGCCATAGTTTGGGTACATAGCATTCAAGTAAAGACCTATTTATTAGGATGCTGACGGGTATGGCAATAGAGTCAGAAGAAATTTTTAGGAAGGAAGATGGAATGTTATCAGGGACATTTGAACAAGGCTTTAGTTTTTGGAGAAGTTTCTTTATAAGGTTGGTGGATACAGGTTTGAGTTCAAAGGAGGGGGCAAGAGATGCAGGGACTGAAGATTGAGCAGGGAAGGTGGGAGGGTTATTGTTGGAGAAAGTTTTGGTTAGATCAGCGATAGAAGAGGTAAAGAATGAATTCAAAAGGGAGGCTACTTCGAGGTCTGATTTGCTGGTATCAGGGGAGGGGTTGCTTTTTGTACCTGGTCTAAGGAGGGAATTGATAGAATTCCAGAATTGTTTAGGATTTCTTGCATTGTTTTTTGTAGTTGGATATAGTAGGACTTTTTATCCCTAATGACTTGCTTTTTGGCTAAGTTTCTCAACTGCTTATATTTGAGGAAGGTTTGTGGATCCTTATGTTTAAGGTGGGCTTTCCAGGTTTTATCTCTTTGAAGCATTATCTTTTTAGTGTCTTTAGAGAGCCAGGGGGAGTTAATAGTTTTGATTCTTTTTGTTCTAATAGGGGCTTGGGAGTTAAGGACAGTTAAAAATGTAGAATTGAAGTAGTCAACGGCTTCATCTAGTGGTAGTGTTTTTAGGAGGTTCCAGTTGGATAGTTTAAGAAAGTTAGAGAAGGAAGTAGGGTTAAAGTTAGATAGATTACGAGTATGAATGTAGTGGTGAGAGTGTGGGGAGGAGGGAGTAGCACGAATGGTGAAGGCAGGGAAATGGTCTCCTAGTGGGTCAGGGGTGACGCCTGATTTTGTAATTTTATTTGGGTGAGATACTAGGATCAGTCAAGTATTGTGCCAGGGGGATTAGATTTGTTGGGTCGAGTGAAGGAATTAGTAAGTTGAGTGAACTTGAATAGGTTGATGGCTATAGTGGGATTGGCGCTATTGATTTTTCCCCAGTCAATATTTACATCACCCATAATGAAGGTTTCCAGGTTAATATTGGAGGAGGTCCAGGAGAGGATGTCTTCAAGAGTACTGATATTGTTACCAGGGGGAATATAGAGGCAAATGATGCAAATGCTTTTATGGTTTTTATTTTTAGTAAACCAATCACAATTTCAGAGTTGTTAAAAGAGGGGATGGGGTTAGGGTAGGGAGTAATGGACAAGAGGTTGGAGTAAAGTAGAGCAACGCCACCACCTCTTTTGTTTGGCCGGTCTGACCGGAGACAATGAAATCCTGGAAGAAGGAACTCTGAGTCAGAAATATCAGATTTTAGCCATGTTTCAGTGATAGCAGCAATGTCAGGAGAGTTATGACTGAGCCAGGCATGAAAGAGAGTTAATTTATTTTTTAGGCTTTGGGCATTAATAGTAATGCATTTGAGGTTTTTGTTAGGGTGTTTGTTGTTAGAGTGTTGGAGAATAGAGGGAGAGAAATTAGGGCCTGGGTTGGGGTGAATGTCACCAGCTAGATAAAGGTAGGGGAGGTGGGGGGTGTTGTTTTCTGATTTGTAATAAGTTGGAGGAGGGCGGAAAGGCTTTGGTTTAGGTTTGGAGTTATTATTTATGGTAGGGAAATGTTTTACTTTTGATAGAAGGGAGGGGTGGGAGGGAAATAAAGAAGCAGAGATATTATGGTAGTGGGACGATAGGAGGTTTTGGGGAGAAGAAGGAGGAGAGGGTATATGGAAATTGGTATAGTTGGTTATTTGGTAAAGGTATAATAGACGTATGGTAGAGGATGAGAACAGGAGGAGTTTGGTAGGAAGGGTGGGCATGATAATTAGATTTGGTAGGAGGTGATAGAAAGAGAAAGTTGAAGAGATGAAAGGAGTGGGTGGGGAGTGGTTTAGAGAGGAAGGTGTATGGGGGGAGGGAGGGGAGGGGCAGGTGTATCAGGATTGGTTGGTGAAGAGGGAGGGGTAATTTAACAGGATAGGCTGGAATAGTGGGAGTGGCTGGAAGGTGAAGAATAAGTGTAGGAGTACTGGGGGTGGGTGGGAATTGGGGGCAGGGTAGAGGGGCGGAGTGAGCCCACAGGGCGAACGGAGCGGGAAGAGCCAAGGAGACAGGAAGGCCTGAGTAAACAATCAGTAACCCCAAGGCTGAAAGTAGAGAGCTGTAGCAGGGGTGCAGGTAAGTGGCTGTAAACTTGTTTTATAGAGGAGTGTATTAGAGTATGACTAGGGGCTTTGTGTGGTTCAAGGGGAGCACACTAGTAGTAAGTATATGAGAGAGTGCAGGATCCTTAAAGGAGGGCAGAGACACTGTTAGGCAGGGAAAGTTGTGAAGTAGGGAGAAGGAGTATTACTATTCTGTATGTATGGAGTATGCTGCCATCTAGTGGAAAAAGGAGGGAGGTGCACTTCGAGGAAAGATGTTCCCCGGAGAAGATTATGTTTGGAGAGATTAGAAAGAGGCAATTTGGGGAGAAGACTGAAAGACCAAGGAGGAGGGGGGGCCAGTGCAGAGACCAGTGTTAGGCTGCCTTTACACGCACTGAGGTAGAATGCTGCTCAAGGTAAGGTAGTGCTTAGAAAATAAACAAAAAGCAAGGATAAACATACACCGAGTCTCCTTAGCAAGGGAGAAAGGGTCCCAAAAATTATTAAAGCTCTAGTGGAATGTTCACTGTCTTCTTCTCTTGGGAGAGATCTCCTGTCTGTTTAGTGAAAAAGTGGGGGAGGGCACTCTTGGGAGCAACTGAAAAGGAAAGTGAGAAAAATAAGTTAGAAATAGGGTGAAATGGGAGAAATAATATATATATATACTAATTATATACTAATTAGGTTCCACTGTAATGGTTGTTCCATTCTAAAATTTGTAGATTTAGTATGTTTTCATGCTACGTTAGAACAGCAAAAGTGAAGCAAATATAACTACTCCCTTCTTCTTTTGTGAAGCAATAAAACCTTTACTTGCTGATTCCTAGTCAGTTAGAGAACAGTAACATCTTACAGCTGTGTGAGTTGTGCAATATATGTGCATACAATTTATTTATAATAAAGTTACCATACTGTACTATAGTTAAGCATTATTAATGTATACATTCTAGTAAATGTTGTTTAATATTTTACTTACTGTCACACCTTGGCTGTATCTTGTACATATAATCTTTGTAAAATGTCTTTATGGCAGTATTTTTTTCTTTGCATTGCTAAGTACATTTATTACTTGTTATTATCTTTGCCACTGCAGTCCGGGTTGTGGCTGAAAAGGGTCGTGGGACCAGTTCACTTTCCTGGTTAAGAAAATATAAATAAATGCAAAATAGAAAAAAAAGGAGAGTGAACACGATAGAAACAATTATGGAACTAGTAAAGCATTTTTTAATTCTGCATCATTCATAAGAAAAAAAACTTCCCACTGAAGGCATTAAGAAGTAGCAGACAAACTTACTTTGGAGTCCTTTCCAGCAGTTGCTGTCACATGTACATTAAGGACTATTTACTGCAGTGATAGTTTGCACAGCTCAGGATGAGAGTGTAGGGGAGGGTTTGTCATGTCTTTTAGAAAACACAAAATAATCCCTTTACAAAAGCCTGCTATTTACCTACTTCCTTTTGCTCTGACAGACACAAATGAGGCTCAGTCAGGGAAACATAAAAGTAGTTCTGTTATAGAAGGTGTGTTTAGACAACAGTGCTTCACAGTCCTGCCATTGTATCTCAATGGCATGAAAATCAATAACACTTCCTTATGTTTAGCATGAGTAAAATAAAGAGGACTTGAAATGTATTCTGGGACGAAGGAATGAAAGCCAGAAAAACAAAGATCATCTTACCAAGACAGTTCTCATCAGATGCCATTTTGTGGGAAACACATTAAAATTATAAAAGAAACACTTGGAATGATTTTGAGGTATTAAATAGCTCAGAAAACAAAGATACAGTGAAAAAACGTTTTTTGGCATTCAAAGGTGGAGTTTTCCTATAAAGGAAATGGCTTTTAATTTGTGATAAGAAAAAATAATCTGTGTAGGTGGAGTTTTGTTGTTACTCTGCCATTTCTAGCCTTAGTGATGTTGCATATGTTCATACATAGAAAAATGCAAGATTTCGCAAAAAGGCAAACAAAAGCAAGTTCAAGAACAAAATAAAATGAATAATCAAATGGTGCTTTTTCTGCATGTGTTGGATTACAATGGTGAAAATTCACTTTTAAGAAAGAAAAAAATGCCATTTGGAGTTCTCCAATAAGTCTACTATCTTTTCATTCACTAATGTATTTGTGAAAAAAACACTTTAGCATTTAATTCTCTAACTATTGCTTTCTTTAGGCTTGCCTTAGCCCAATGAATATCCTTAGATGCAAGTTTCTTGACCTTCACTTCCACTTCTTTTTTTCCTGTATGTCTCTGTTTTTTGTTTATACCACTCTTTGTCAAATTTAGGCCATGCTTGTATTTCAAAATGCCTCCCTACCCATTTTCTCTTAATATTGACATTCGTTCCTTGCGCCTGTCCTTCCATGATATACCCTGACAGGTCCTCCTCTGATGTTAAAGTTCTTTCCACATCTAAGTATTACTTTTCTGTGAGCTTTTCTGCAGGTTGAAGTTTACCATTATGCAGTCCTCTATTCTTCTTCTTCTTCTTCTTTCGGCTGTTCCCGTTAGGGGTCGCCACAGCAGATCAACTGTTTCCATTTCTTCCTGTCCTCTGCATCTTGCTCTGTCACACCAACCACCTGCATGTCCTCTCTCACCACATCCATAAACCTTATCTTAGGCCTTCCTCTTTTCCTGTTACCTGGCAGCTTCACCCTTAGCATCTTTTTCCCAATATACTCTGCATCCCTCCTCAGCACATGTCCAAACCAACGTAATCTTGCCTCTCTAGCTTTGTCTCCAAACCTTCCAACCTGGGCTGACCCTCTAATATACTTATTCCTAATCCTGTCCATCCTCGTCACACCCACTGCAAATCTTAACATCTTCAGCTCTGCCACGTCAAGCTCTGACTCCTACCTTTTTGTCAATGCCACTGTCTCCAACCCATATAACATAGCTGGTCTCACTACCCACTTGTAGACCTTCCCTTTCACTCTTACTGGTATTTGTCTGTCACAAATCACTCCTGACACTCTTCTCCACCCACTCCATCCTGCCTGTACTCTCTTCTTCACCTCTCTTCCACACTCACCATTACTCTGAACTGTTGATCCCAAGTACTTAAACTCATCCGCATTCGCCACCTCTACACCCTGCATCCTCACCATTACTCTATCCTCCCTCTCATTCACACACATATATTCTGTCTTAATCCTGCTGACCTTCATTCCTCTTCTCTCTACAGCATATCTCCACCTCTCCAGGGTCTCCTCCACCTGTTCCCTACTCTCACTACAGATCGCAATGTCATCTGCAAACATCATAGTCCATGGGGACTCCTGTTTGATCTCGTCTGTCAACCTGTCCATCACCATTGCAAATATGAAAGGGCTCAGAGCTGATCCTTGATGTAATCCCACCTCCACCTTAAACACATCTGTCACTCCCACCGCAGACCTCACCACTGTCACACTACCCTCATACATATCCTGTACCACTCTTACATACTTCTCTGACACTCCCTACTTCCTCATACAATACCACAACTCCTCTCTAGGCACCCTGTCATATACTTTCTCTAAGTCCACAAAGACACAGTGCAACTCCTTCTGACCTTCTCTGTTCTTGGCTAGAAAAAGGATATTAGCTTTTTATGTTAGGATCATCAAACTTCTACATTTATGTGGCTTCTACCATCACTTTTGTTTTCTTCTTACTCCCATAAAGCTGGGCATCTCCCAGTACAGTGATGAAAGAGTAAGATCCTCTTCACTAAAGTCCCTTCATTGGCCACCATTCAGTTTTGTCTGTGAGTCTGTCATCATCCATCTTTTCTATATCCAGTGTTACTATGGCCAGCCACTGATGGCCCCAGCCTTCATTTACTTGTGAGTTTTAAGGCCAGAACATCTTTCAGGCCTTACTTTTCTTCTTCATTAACAAGCCTTGTGACTATGCACCTTGTCTTTTCTTGGACACTTGGCATCACTGTTTGTCTCCCCTCGTTTCACCATGTTTTCTGAACATTGTGAATTTAGGTAATACCACAACCCAGTCCCTGTCCTTGTAACCTGTGTTTCTGTTATAGCTGTGAGGTCAGTGCTTCCTTCTAGAAGGACCACAACCACTTGACTGACTTATTGCCTAGGTTGCTGTCATTCCTGACCTCATTTTTGATGCGCCCTTCTTTCCTTCTTCTCTCTCATACCCTCATATTGTCCATAATCAACTTCCTGTACTTGTGCAATTCCCATACATTGGTATTTTTTCTGTCCTCATTGCTACACCCATTTTTTAGTGAAATGGACCACAGTTATAATATACCCTTCCAATTTCTTTTTCCGTAAAATGTATTAATCAAAATTCAGTGAAATCAGTCTTACATATACAACCTTGCTAGCTTCAATGAATACACAACAAACAGTCCTGGATAAGGAGCCCCTTCAGAAGGATTAATATGAAGAAACAAAACAGATGAGGCTCACCACGGCCGATTCGAAAAACTCTTTTATTGACTGCAGTATCAGTAAGCGCTTTCACATTCTCCCAAACGCTTCCTCAGACTTCAAAACAGTTACACTCTAAAACACTCCATTTAAATACACTCATCAATGTAAAACAACCAAAGTTGTTACAATATCATCACATGTTGCAACAAATAAAATATATAAAACGCTGAGTAGAACACAAAAACATAAAAATAGTATTCTATTCATCATTAAAAACAAAATAAACATATATAAACGCATATATAAACATATAAAACATCACGATAAAATATATTTTAATAAATTATATTTTATTTTAATAAACTAGTGTTTATAGGGGCGTGTTGCTAAGAAAGGTTTCAAAGTAACCTTTTCATTAAGTCCATGTCCCTTATGTCCCTGAAGTCTAATAATCCATCTATTCTCACATTGTTCAGTGTGATTTTTTATATTACCCAACCTATTTGTTCTTTTTACTAACTACAATACACTAAATTTAAATGAGTGTGATGTACCCACACTTAATATATGTCTTGCTAAAGCATTGTGATCATCCTCTTTATTAATAGCATATATATGCTTCCTCACACGTTCCCTGAGACTTCTATTGGTTTTCCCTATGTAGAAGCATAAGCATACCTGGCAAACAGCCAGGTATACTAAATTTCTAGATCTACAGTCAGCATAAAAATCAAAGCTAAATACTTTTTCCGTGTCTGGATGAGTATAACAATTACTTCCAGACATATACATATATATATATATATATATATATATATATATATATATATATACATATATACTGGTTGCAGCCTCTACAAGGGAATGTACCTTTCCTATTTGATGAAATAACGCCCTTTTCATTACTCTCGTAACAAAGTAACCTTTTCAATGACTTCATATTTCTATAGGCGAAGCTTGGTTTACTTCCTACTATATCCGTGATTCTGTCATCAGTAGTAAGTATACTCCAATTCCTATTGATTATATCCTTAATTTTCAAATTCTTATTTGAATAGGGAATGGTTATCCTACTTACACTAGCATGTTGTCCTCTGTGGTCCTCAGAAACTACATGGCCATGATGCCTATGTAAATAGGGTTTATCCTTCCCCTTTCTCATAGAATTATTAACGTGATAAACACTTGCCACCTCTTTTTTACTATAAACTCTAGCTAGAAAATTGTCAGCTAACATCTCTTGTTTAAAATTGAAAGTCTCCTCTTCAGTGGTAAGGCGGGATATTCTCAAGGTCTGACCTTCCATTATATCACCATAAATATGCTGTGGGTGCATGCTATTACGATGTAAAATGTTATTTCTCCAGCAAGACTTTCTATATATTTCTGAATGCATCACCCCATTTTTCTTTGACATTTGTACATCTAAGAATTCAATCATGGTGTCAGAGCATTTATATTGAAAGGTTAGAAAATTAGTCGTGCCATTTATATATTCAAGGAATTCAGTTAGTTCACCCGCAGTCCCAGCCCATACAAAAAACACATCATCCACAAAACGCTTGTAGAATTTAATGTTTTTACCATAAATGGTATTGGCTATCACATAGGTGTTCTCCCAATATGCCAACACAAGGTTGGCATAAGAATTTGCACAGGGGGTGCCCATTGCAACCCCTTTTCTCTGTAAATAATAGATGTCATTATACATAAACACATTGTTATTCAATACCAAATCAAGTAGAGCAAGGACTCTGATTATCATGTCCCTTGATATTCCTTTCTCAATGAAATACAACTGTATGTATTCCATCCCTGTGTCATTAGGGATTGTAGTAAACAAAGATACGACATCTAAGGTGACCAACAGCTCCCCATTTACTTCATTATGTGAAGAAAGATATTCACCATAACTCTCTAAAAATTGTAGTGTATCTTTCAATATAGTTGTTGTGTTATCAACTACAGGTCTGAGATGTTTCTCAATAAAGATGGAGGCGGGCTCCATGAGCCAGCCACCACCTGAGACAATAGGTCTCATAGGTGGTCAAATTAGAGTTTTATGTATCTTTGGGAGTCCCCTGAAAGTGGGAATCAAGGGACATTCAACCAAAAGATACTTACATAATTCACCATCAATCACACCACATAAAAATAGATCATATAATTCTAGATGTACATTCTTAATCAATTTATCTAATGCTATATTATTCAACATAAAATAGGTGTCAGCATCATCTGACATAGTTTGCATAGTGTTGGAATACATATCATAGTCTAAGACTACAATAGCCCCTCCCTTGTCTGCCTGTTGAATCACAATATCATTATTATCTTGTAGTTTCCTGATAGATGTAAACTCATCAAATGACAAATTGTAAAATTCAGATTTAGTATTGGATTGATATAAATCAAATATATCACGTTCACATGCCTTTTCAAAAGTATCAAGTAAAGGGTGGCTTTGGGGCATAAAGGTGGAAGGCTTCCTAAACACCCTGCTTGCTTCGGCATCATTGTTACCAAACAACATCTTTAAACTTACATTTGTAATAAACTTTTTAATATCCAATAGAACATCAGTAATATCAGCAGACTTAGAAGGTATAAAAAAGAGACCACGATTTAACAAAGATCTTTCACTGTCTGTTAAAGTGTACTTAGATATAGTAACTACTAAGTCCTGGGGGTAGGCTTCAACACTTTCCTTTGAAATTCGTACCTGCCCTCCGATGTTTTCTGCTTCCTGATGGTCCATTTGCCGAATGGGTAAAGGGAATGAGACTGGTGTATTCTGAATGTGCTGGTCTCGAAAAGACCCATTAGTCAATACACTATCCTTGGATGTATGAATTGACTTTTTGTTAGATACCTCCGCCGCTAGAGTAGTACGTGCGGTGTACAGCACACCAGACGGGCCTTCTCCTCCATTACGCTCAACTCCACCTTCTAAAACTTTGGCGCTAGTAGATACAGGGCACGTAGATGGCGTGGTGTGTGATGACATCACACCTGCGGATGTGTCTACTCGTACAGTGTTTAAGGACGCATTGGTCTCGGTATAATTAGTACGAGCATTGCTCTGATGATTCACAGGTCTAAGTGTGTTCTCCCTCGGCCAGGAAAAGACCTGGCCATTCTGGAAATCGTTGAAATCACGCTCCAGTTTCTTTTTTTTATCTAACAGCTGTTTATTATCAAGAGCAGATAGCTGTAATGTAATGTCAGTTATAAAAGTGTATTTTTCTTCAATACTCATACAATTATTCAGGTCAGCCTCCATTGCCATGATTTCTTGTGTCAAACGTGCCTCTATTATCTCATATTGCTCTATTAATAGACCTATATATCCATAACTAATATCCAAATTCAATTTCTGCCACTTTGTTAATAAATCAGGATAGGTAGTACCAAAGGTGGGCATCTTAAGAACTCTTAGTGCTCTCGGTACCACCTTAAACTTTAAGCACGCCTCCATATGTTCACATAATGAAGTAAATGGGGAGCTGTTGGTCACCTTAGATGTCGTATCTTTGTTTACTACAATCCCTAATGACACAGGGATGGAATACATATGGTTGTATTTCATTGAGAAAGGAATATCAAGGGACATGATAATCAGAGTCCTTGCTCTACTTGATTTGGTATTGAATAACAATGTGTTTATGTATAATGACATCTATTATTTACAGAGAAAAGGGGTTGCAATGGGCACCCCCTGTGCAAATTCTTATGCCAACCTTATGTTGGCATATTGGGAGAACACCTATGTGATAGCCAATACCATTTATGGTAAAAACATTAAATTCTACAAGCGTTTTGTGGATGATGTGTTTTTTGTATGGGCTGGGACTGCGGGTGAACTAACTGAATTCCTTGAATATATAAATGGCACGACTAATTTTCTAACCTTTGAATATAAATGCTCTGACACCATGATTGAATTATTAGATGTACAAATGTCAAAGAAAAATGGGGTGATGCATTCAGAAATATATAGAAAGTCTTGCTGGAGAAATAGCATTTTACATCGTAATAGCATGCACCCACAGCATATTTATGGTAATATAGTGGAAAGTCAGACCTTGAGAATATCCCGCCTTACCACTGAAGAGGAGACTTTCAATTTTAAACAAGAGATGTTAGCTGACAATTTTCTAGCTAGAGGTTCAGTAAAAAAGAGGTGGTGAGTGTTTATCACATTAATAATTCTATGAGAAAGGGGAAGGGTAAACCCTATTTACATAGGCATCATGGCCATGTAGATTCTGAGGACCATAGAGGACAACATGCTACTGTAAGTAGGATAACCATTCCCTATTCGAATAAGAATTTGAAAATTAAGGATATAATCAATAGGAATTGGAGTATACTTACTACAGATGACAGAATCACGGATATAGTAGGTTGGGTAATCTAAAAAATCACACTGAAGAATGTGAGAATAGATGGATTATTAGACTTCAGGGACATAAGGGACGTGGACTTAATGAAAAGGTTACTTTGAAACCTTTCTTAACAGCACGCCCTTATAAACACTTGTTTATTAAAATAAAATATAATTTATTAAAACATATTTTTATTGTGATGTTTTATATGTTTATATATGCATTTATATATGTTTATTTTGTTTTAAATGATGAATAGAATACTATTTTTATGTTTTTTTGTGTTCTACTCAGCGTTTTATATATTTTATTTGTTGCAACATGCAATGATCTTGTAACAACTTTGATTGGTTGTTTTACATTGATGAGTGTATTTAAATGGAGTGTTTTAGAGTGTAACTGTTTTGAAGTCTGAGGAAGCGTTTGGGAGAACGTGAAAGCGCTTACTGATACTGCAGTCAATAAAAGAGTTTTTCGAATCGGCCTTGGTGAGCCTCATCTGTTTTGTTTCTTCAACCTTGCTAGCTTCATTGTATGGAATGGATAAAGCTTTGACATTCACTTCAGGAGTGACAGTCTGTTGCCAGTGCCTGTGAGATAGCTCTTGATGTTCTTGCTCTCAGAGCTGGACTACTGCACTACAATAACAAATGTTAGGGTGGCAAAGGAGAGAGTGCGCACTCCTACACTGTATGGCTCCATTGTATACCTGACATACATGCTCTTGTCAAAAAGAGAGGGTAAAGCAATGTAGCAAAAAGATGATCCACTAGGGATGATGGCCCTGCATTACCCAAGTCTTGACCCAGCCAGCTATGACTGCCACCAGCTTGGTGATGGAACATATGGATCACTGAGACAGTTGGACTGGCTGGATGGTCAAACACAAAGGATGGCACTAATGAAAGTATTTTCCATAATGCTAATTCTATAAGACTTGACTGAACCTATGCATTTCATAGGGCTAAGAGTGTAGGTATAAGGACTGCTAAGTAATCATGACTTTCTTAGGCTGTTTAGTACCTCCTCCATCTCATAACACACCTCACTGCTCTTCCTCATCAGTCTGAAGTTAGCTGTGCTACAGTAAATGCAGTTAGATAGATAGATAGATAGATAGATAGATAGATAGATAGATAGATAGATAGATAGATAGATAGACAGATAATAGAGATATAAATTATAGATATTGATATATGGCACACAAGACCATCTTGTCTAAGGTGGGTAAAGGCAGGAGAAGTCATTATTAAAGATAGATCCACCCTCATATTTAATAATATGGTAAATAAATAACTTTTGTATCTGATGGAGTAAGTCCATTCTCTGTAACTCTTATGACAAAGCTGCAAGCCCTTCTAAATGGATAGATCTCTAAAGGAACATATCCTTGATGTTGCCAGCCCCCCAAACAAATCTTGATCTGAATACAAGATCCAGCATATAATGTTTTGTAAATTTATTCAAGGAACATCATGTAGATGTTGCACAAACATCATCACAGACTGGATTTCCAGAAAAATCTAATGATGTAGCTATGGTTCTAGTAGAGTGAGCTTTAGCCACTTGTGGCAATGGTTGTTATGTATGGTGTAGTAAACTTTTACACACTCATATAGTCATGTGGCAATATGAAAACTGGATACTTCATTGTCCAGAGACTTAGCCGGAATGGAAACAAAAAGCTAGGAATCTTTTAATACAGATTGTGTTCTGTCCACATAATATCTCGCTTGGTGATGAACATCCATGCAGTACAGTCTTTTTTCCATGGTTAGAGTTGTCAAGGGAAAAATAGGCCAGAGTACATGCTGGTTTAAATGTGATTTAGTTGCAACTTTAAGCATAAAGTGGGACTGTTCTTAACAGATGTTCTGCCCTTGTGAAAGACCAGATATGGTGGTTCATCAGGAAGAACATGAAGTTCTGAAATCCTTCTACCTTAAGTTATAGCTACTAAGCAAAGTATTTTTCAAATAAGATATTTTAATTTTGCAGTACCAACAGGCTTAATGGTAGCCTAACTCAATTGTTACAGAACAAAGTGAAAGTCCCAATAACATGCTCGATATCCTAGTGAAGGTCTCAACAAAGAGGGACCACTGAAAAATATTTTGCAGACTTTCAAAGAAGCTAAGAAATTACAATCCTGGCCTCGATGAAAGTTAGAGATGAAAGCAAGATCTACTTTAATAAATGACTAACTCAATACAGTGTCAAAAATATCTGCTAAATTTTGGAAGAGCAAAAAGAAAAAAAAAAGTAGGGTGTCTGAGATTAAGAAGTTTGTCCGTTTGCCTCTGTAAGTCTTCTATGTGCTGTGCTTTTGAGAAGACAGAGTGTTAATCACAGAACCAGAAAATGACGAATTACTGGCAACTACTAGAAGATGCAAGCCATAGGGGCTGAGCAACTGGGTGACAAATACCCACTGAGATGCAAGCCATAGGGGCTAAACAACTGGGTGACAAATACCCACTGAGATGCTGAGATGCAAGCCATAGGGGCTAAGCAACTGGGTGACAAATACCCACTGAGATGCAAGCCATAGGGGCTAAACAACTGGGTGACAAATACCTACTGAGATGCAACAACTGGGTGACAAATACCCACTGAGATGCAAGCCATAGGGGCTAAACAACTGGGTGACAAATACCTACTGAGATGCAAGCCATAGGGGCTAAACAACTGGGTGACAAATACCCACTGAGATGCAAGCCATAGGGGCTAAACAACTGGGTGACAAATACCCACTGAGATGCAAGCCATAGGGGCTAAACAACTGGGTGACAAATACCTACTGAGATGCAAGCCATAGGGGCTAAGCAACTGGGTGACAATTACCCACTGGATGGGACAGTGTTTCTTCCAGGAAACACAAGAACAGATAAGGCAAAGGAAGAACCAGATATACCATGACCAGCAAGGAGGTGAGGACGACTTTGGCTTTGTGATGTTTGCCTTCTGTATCAGTCTTGTCCTCAGAGGAAATGCAGAAAAGTTTACAGGAATGCAGTTAGCCACTTGTGGGTTATACTGCTCCTTGGCTCCTTGGGGATATTCCTGGCAATGGAATGAGGGAAAAGTCATCCCTACACTTGCTGTTTGCCAGGGAGGTGAACAAATTGCATTAGGGTTTACCCATTTTTGGAAGCCCTACCTCATCACTCAAAAGCTGAGAAACTAGTCATAAGATTGCAGTAAACACCTGCTCTGCTTGTTCTTCAAGGAATTTAGCTCCCCATGGATATGGATGACATCAAGAAAACAGTTAATAGACATTCTTCATTCCCACATTGTCATAGCTTCCCACAAAGGGTAAGATCTGGTGCCCCCCCTCTGTTATTGCTATACCATACAGTAGCCATATTGCCCATTTATATGGTTAGAACTCTCACTGGGATGGAGACTTGGAAAGCTTGGAGAATCAGTAGAACTTCAGATATTGCTAGCACACTGATGTGAAAAGACATTTTTAATGATGTGCAGACACCGTGAACTGGCTGCTCACTGAAATGCCCATCACCCTAGTGACAGCAGGTCTATGGTGAGTGTTGACATGAAAGGGGTGGTAGAAGAGATTGCCTGTTGAAACACCATTGGTGGTCATTCACTATATTAAATGGCATCTGTAGGCCTGGCTGACTTAAATTTGGTACTCTAGAGGCTGTACATTCTGAGATTATGGGAACAAAAGATTCCACTGGAGAACTCTCATATAGAATCAGTCACAATATGCCATGTGTATGGCATATCATGAGACATAGCACCACAAGACAAAAATAAGATGTAGTTGCAGAGGATAGAAGATAACTGATGCTAAATAATATATACTTACAGAAATAGGAAAGAGACAGTTATCCAGAAATGGGAACACTTTGGCTCCTTGTAGATGATAGTGTGCCATATTCACAGACATACCATACCCTAGTGGCAGAGTTGAGACCTAATAGGAGAGTCCAGAACTGATAATTACTAACCGAATCTCAAAATACAGTTATTTATTGGATTTTAATACGGTGTAGACAACCTTGAACTCCAAAGAGCACATCCAGCCATCACCTCCTAAACAAAGAAAAAATTATTGCAATGAGACTTAAAATGTTTCTTTTAGGATAAATGTTTAGGTTACTAAGATCAAAAATTAGCCTGAGGTCCTTCACTTTTTTTTATAGCTTAAAAGAATGAAAAGCATCATCTGGGTCCTCTCTGGTCTGAGAGATTTCCTGAATGGTTCTTTTGTTTAAAAGGCTTATTATACCAGTTTCTGCTGCTTTTTTGATTGAGCAAATGTCCAGAAGGAGAAAGAGGAACTAAGGAAGAAAGACAAAGAAGTGTATAATCTCCAGATATGATGTTCCTCATTCATCTACCAATAGTTATCACTTTTTATTCAAAAAGATGGAGGAAAAGCAACCCCAAACTACCTCCAGATCAGCTTTGAAAGGCATCAGGGGTGCAGCTGGTCCTGAGTATGTTGTCCTTCAGATGAGATGTTAAACTGAGGTCCTATCTGCCTGCCAGATAGGACCTCAGTTTAACATCTCATCCGAAAGACAACATACTCAGGATTGCAGCCCCTCCTCCATACCTTCTGATTTGCAGCTCCCCTGGAAATTGTCTTTGTTGCTAGTTTTTTTTAGATTGTTGTTTGTTATCCTGTTGTCTGTACTGAACCATGTCCTATGTGGTCTCCTCTGTTTTTCAGCAAATGTCCTTTGAGGAGGCTGACATTTCACTCAAAAAGAGTGGGGAGAGACTGTTACCTTCTTTTCCATATTCATCACATGCGCCATTACTTCAGGCCCAAACAAAACTCATCCTTTAAGAGCGATTTTCATTAAGGTCACTTTGGCATCCTCAAGAGATAATTGTTAACCTGAGCCACTAATATGTGTGAACAGCTATAGCAGAGTCCTTGGCTCTGGAAGAAACCTTATGCTTCCCCAAACAGTCATGTGCCCTGGACTCCTTAGCTTGTGGGTGAACCACAGAGCTCTATACTATTTCTGCTTTTTTGAGCAGATGTGGACCTTAAGTTATCTGGTTTGGGAGACTCCAAGAGGAAATTCCAATCTCTGGGACATGGTCTGCTTTTTTATGGGGCTACCATATCTGTGTTCTTGCTGGCAACCTAGGTAGCAGTCTTTTTTTGTTGTTGTTGTTTTCTCCCCTCACTGCAGCTGACCATCAGCAGCCAGGAGTTCCTCTATTCATTCATCAGGTTCACTGGATCTGACTTAGCCTCCTCAAGGCTCTATCCAACCTAATTCTGGGACTGGAGAGGAAATCAAGGATGCTGATGCAGCATCATAATCATGCATGGAGTATGCCATAACCCCCACATACCCCACGGCAGTGATGTGAGCTTCACCACAACTGCTGCCAGCAGGAGGCAATATGCAGCAACCTCACACCCAAGCAGTATGCTGCTTGCAGCATAGAGCTCGCCTGGCTCTTAATGCCATTAATGTTGTGAGCCTAACCAGCCCTCCCATCCAGTCCCTCCAGCACCTGTGCTGCTAATTGAACTCAGATTGTCTGGGGCACACTGAGGGATTTATCACTCTGTGCCACAGGACTGAAATAATCTAGGTAGCAGTATAAAGAATATAACCAACATAGGACCCCCTCTCCCCACCCAGGAAAACTGTTAGTATGACCAAAAGGCCTTCTGCAGTGTGTGCTGTGTGGAAGACATGAAGACTGTTGCACTGTTGTGTTCTGGTCTTGTGCCACTAGGTGGAGATAGAGGAAGGCAGAAGGGGGAGACAGAGTTAGTGGATGTGACAAAGACAGGATGTTCCTGTTCCTGTGGAACTGATGTTTCTGTTCCTGTTGTAGCTTCAAATGGTTGGATTAAAATCTTTAATACTGAACTTGGAGTCTGTCTATATTAATCATCTGACAATTTAACAATTGGGCGATGAGGTACTACCTGTTTCTGCTTGTTTACAGTGGCTGTTGCTGCTACTTCTTTTCCTCCACCATTTTTGCCATGCCCAGGTGAACCTGTTATACCATTTCATATGTGGCTGAAAATGTTTAATAATTACATGCTGATTGTTGGTGCATCAGGACATGAATGGATGGAAACATGTAAAAAGGTATTTCTCCTTCATTGTCTGGGAACACAAGGTCAGATACTGTTTTGCATGCTTCCAAACCTAGGTATGTCACTAGATGATGCCATTAGTGCTTTACAGTATCATTTTGTTCCACAGGGAAATGCTGTTGGTGAGTGGCATGCTTTTAGAAAACATGCTCAGGCTGCCCATGAAACTATTCCTCAGTATGTGGCTGCATTACGAGACTTAGCAGTTAAATGTGACTTTGATACTAAACTGGATGAAATGTTACGTGATGAGTTGGTGGAACATGTGTCTAGTCATCATATATGTGAACGATTGCTTTTAAAACCCAACCTGACTTTGGATAAACCTATTACAATTGCTATGCAAATTGAAGCCACAGGTGAGCAGGCAAAAGTTTATATCCAGCCTGTGTCTGCTGCTGGTCACCACTGCCACAGGCCTTCTTACACGCTCCCGCCAGTTTCACAGCCTACAGCTGCTACACCTTCTGCAGCCTCAGTTTTGTGCTTGTTATCATTGTGGATCAGATAAGCATTTTGCCAGTGATAAACACTGTCCTGCTGCCAAAAGACTGGTCATTTTGCACGTTTGCTGTTCTTTGCATACATGCTCTATGCAGGAAATTGCCATACCTGAGCTTCAGATCCTTTACTTAAGTGAGCATGCATCATCTGAAAGAATCCGTTGCAGTGTCACAATGAAAATGTCAACTGCTACTGCACTTGTGGATCTAATTGTAGATTCTGGCTCATCGGTATCCATTTTGCCTAAATGTATATATGATGCACACTTTCAAGAAGAATCTTTATTGCCACCTTCAGTTAAGTTAGTTACGTATTCCCATGTTCCACTTCCAGTACTTGGCTGCTTACCAGTTACTGTGTCCAAAGATTACGTTATATGCTTTGCATCTGTTTTCATTGTGGAGTCTGGAACTGCTTTGTTGGGTATGGATTTAATAAAGGGGCTACATTTGCGCTTTAATGGCAGTACTGTCTTACCATGTGCTACCACAAACATGGTTCCTGTCATGCCTTTTTCTACAGCTCCATTACCTCCTCTGACCCTGGGTTGTACAAAAGGCTTCATATACAAAGTTAAAGTATTAGATTCTTTTACTCCAGCATGACAAAAATTACACCGCTTATCTATGTCATTTCAGCAGGATGTAAATGCAGAGCTTTATCGTCTTTTTCAAGCAGGGATTATTGAAAGAACTGATGCTTCTCCCTGGGTCTCACCATTGTGGTGGTTCAAAAGAGGACTGGTGGTATTCGTTTGTGCGTTGATTTGAAAGAACCTAATAAAGCTATCTTTATGGACAGTTTTCCTCTTCCTCACATTGATATACTGCTATTCTTGCTAAAAGATGGTAAAATGGTTCACACAGCTTATCTAGATCTCGCCAAGGCTTTCGACACCATCCCCCACTCTGGAATTATAGATAAGCTCACTAAACTAGGTATAAATCCCTATGTCATAAGATGGGTTGCCAACTGGCTCACGGACAGAACCCACACTGTGAAAGTAGCGGATTCCAAATCCGATATCAGACCAGTGACAAGTGGAGTACCACAGGGTTCAGTCCTGGGTCCTCTCCTGTTTGGTATCTACTTCTCTGAAGTGCAGGCCAACACAGAAGGTCTTTGGCTAACAAAGTTTGCAGTTGACTGTAAACTAGGAGCCATAATCGAAACTCCTAATGATGTGGACAAACTACAAAAGGGCCTCACTGAGACAGATTCCTGGTGTCAAAGCCATGGCCTGAAGCTCAATGCCAAAAGTGTACTGTCATCCCTTTGGTAAAACTCTGTACCCATGAACTACCACATAGCTGGTAGTCTACTTGAAAATGTGATAAGAGACCTTGGGACACAGGTGGACAGTAGTCTCTCCTTTGATAATCACATCACCACAGTGGTCAGGAAATCCTTCTCGTGGCTCATCTCATCACAAAAGGATTCTCATCGAGAAAAAAGAGGTCATTGTTCCCCTCAACTCATCACTCATTAGACCCATTATAGAGTACAATGCCCCTTTTGGTATGTACCTCACAAGACATCTACAACAACTGGAAAGACCACAGAAATACCTCACAAAGAGGATTACTGACCTCAAACAGATGCCCTATGCAGACCGTCTCAAAAAACTACAGCTTTACTCCATCGCATATCGTCTACTCAGGGGCGATCTCTGCCTAACATACAAAGCAATGTCAAACCCAGAGCTGTTGGACACGCTCTAGGGACCTTAACCTTGTCGCCACAATAAACAGAACATGCTGGAGGGATAGATTCCTGTCTCAGAGACTTCCCATACTCTGGAACAGACTACGTATCTATGTCAAACAGAGCTCCTCATTAGCACTCTTCAAGAAAAATCTTGATGATTGGATGGGAAATGGGAAATTCACCCCGGGGATCACTTCTGTGGCTGTGCTCAACAGGGGCATAGGAAAATAATATTCTTGGGTGGCAAATGCCAGGGTAC
>NC_056741.1:381212898-381307898 GCF_019279795.1 Protopterus annectens
CTTCTCTAACCATGTCTTGCAGCTGATTATGGTCAGCAGTGTGTTATGCTGTGGGCTGACTGTTTCACTAGGAATGACCTTACAGTCTGTGACTCTACCTGAATGCCTTTTCCTTACTATGAGGAAATCTGCCCGAGTTGCATGTTGGAGAATAAGATTCTAGTGCCAGTGTACAGGAATAAAGGGAACATTGACAACTGTAGGAAGTACAGAGGTATCAAACTGCAGTCACACTGTATGAAGGAGGAGGATTGATAAACAAATACGCTGAGTATGAGAAAGTAAGATGGGAGATGAACAGTTCAGCTTCAGATCAGGATGCAGCAGAAGTGTTGCAATGTTTGTAGTGAGACAGACAGATACTCAAGAAGAAGCTAGTCATGAGGAAAGAGTGCAACAGGACATTCCAAGACTTAGAGATAGCATATGAAAAGGTCCCAAGAAAGCGGACTTGGATAGTTCGGCAATGGTTCAAAGTCCCAGAATCATTGATAGAATTAGTGCAGAGTATGTACAAGGACTCAGTGAAACAAGTACAGTGTTCAGACTTACAGAGGGGTTTCTCTCTTGGAGTAGGTGTGCTTCAGGATTCAGCTCTGAGCCCACTGCTGTTCATACTTGTGATGGACTACATTTGCAAACAGGTTAGAGGGTACGGATCAGCAATGCTGCAGTATGTAAATGATGTGGCATTACAACCAGACTGAACAAGAAGTAGAAAATGCTAGGGAAATGAAATGCAAAACTGAAAGCACATGGGATGAAACAGAGTACATACAAAGATAATTGTCATGGTAGCAAATGGGGGAAATCAGAAGAAGCTGAAAATTCTGACAGAAGGGAAATAAGGGAACAGGCTAACAGGTTCTGGTATCTCAGAGGGGTAGCTGAGGAGAAGGGAAATCTGAATGAGGATATCAAATCTAGAATCAGTGGGGTTACATCCCACTGGCACAGATTGTCAGGGTTAGTGTATGACAGAAAAATGTCAAAGAAGCTGAAAAGTAAGGTATACAAAACAGGAGTGCTACTAGTACTACTGTATGGTACAGAAATGAATTAATGAAGGCAGAGCAGCTGAGGAAGCTAGAGGTGATGGCGATGAAGTACCTGAGATGGATGGTAAGATGCACACTTTGGAGATGACAAAGAAATGAGGACATCAGAGCAGAAACCAAAGTAGCTCCAATTGCAGAGAAGGTCACAGATAACAGATTACATAGGTCTGGACACATAAGCAGGAAAAAAAAGACAATCTGGTGAAGAAAAGTTGGGAGAGACACTAAACTGGGGCATCCAGCAGAGATGAAGTGTGTGGCAGACCTGTGGCAATCAGGCACGACTGCTGGAGATGGTAAGAGAGTTGCACTGAATCAAGAAATATGGCAACAGTTAACATGTTACCCCAACTCCAAGGTCTGATGATAATATTACATAAATATTCCCTAGGATTCAAAAACACATCGTGCAATGTACAAGCCTGTTTAAAACATAATTGCTCAAGTGCTTTATGTAACAGTGATTCAAAGATGACTGTAGTGCTACAGCTAGGAAGGATTCAGTTTGTAGTATCACAGTGATCACACTGGAGGAAGTCACATGCAAATGCAGCAGCCTGAAAGTGTGGCAACTCCAAATTAGCCATGTGCACTTCCCAAGAGTTTTCACTGTGAAGAGAACAGCATAGTACAGCAAATCAAAGAAAAGTGCTACCATGCTACATGGGGAGCAGAGTGATAAACATCTACAAGATCGTTTAATGGTATACATTCACCGATGACTATGGCAGCAGCGGGGCTGTTAGTGCCACAGCAGGTAATTACTACAAAGACTTGTGTTTGCATTTAGGGGCCTGTGCAACAGCACTGCATGGGTTGGTAGTGGGAGCCATAGCTTAGTTCCCTCTAATTGTGCAGTGTTCAATTCAAAGACATGTTAGTCACTAATGAACTTTTGTCACTGTGGCTCTTTCATATCTCTGAATTACATTTCATATCCATAACACTATTAAGGCTCCTCAGCAAAGTCGTAATAACACCACAATAGTATTTTCTCTCTGTCTTGCCCATTATTTTAATAAACAGATCTACGCCATGTTTCAACTCTGGTTTGTGTTTGATCCAGCTTAGGACATGTAGCAAGCATGTGAGTTCATATCCTCTGTCACCTATCAGATCTGTGCCTGCAGGTGTCAGGTATCCCATCATATATTCTATTAGTTTAAAAAGAGTAATACAAGAAACATTAAACCACCATGCAATAATCTAATACTAGTAGATGAGGTTGTTAGTGAAATAACTAGTAACTCATCATTATTTCTTTGAATCAGCTATTTTTCAGAAAATGCAAAATAAAAAAAAAAAAAGAATGAGGTAAAGAATGCAATAAATTTCTAAGAGACTTGTATACTAAGTATATGGAATATTTAAGAATATGAAACAACAGTATTCAAAACCAAATATCAGCCAAGGGAATTAAAAAAAAAACAAAGTATCTGAATAGATAAATACATCTCAAACTGAATTTTGGTAGAGATATGATTACATGACATAATGACAGCTTTCTATAAGCTGAATAAAGCTTTAGCTTCTGAAAATATAATGATCTCTGGTGCAACAGAGGATCGAAAAAATAATTAACGTAAAACAATTTATTCAATGTTTTCATCCAGTAGACTTCTTCAGAATAAAACATTCATCACTGTCTCAAACATTTCTACACATGTTGTCTAATTAATCAATTAATCTAATAATTCAATAAAACTTTAAATGCATAATGAAAAAATATGTAATAAAGACATATTTTAAAACATTAAAATATATTTTATATTCATTACCAATCATACTTATGCAATATTTCATATTAACTATTTATCCCTAGTTTCCTGCCAAAAAACATTTAATGTTGATCATATCATTCAAACCCGGTGGGGCATCCGACCCCAACCTTAGTTGCCATAGTGTTTCTTTTCTTTCACCTTTATTTTTCATATTCCCTCCTCTTAAATCTCTCTTTACTTGTTCTAAAATAGAGAATGTAAATTTTTTATACAACTGACACTTTACTGAGTGTCTATAAAGGGCATTATTTTCCTCTTTGCTCTTTATAGCATGACAATGTTCCTTTATGCGTTTACTGAGACTTCTATTAGTCATTCCTACATAATAGGCTGAACAGCCTGAACATAAAGCAATATAAACAATATTGCTGGTTAAACAACTATATCTACCAGCAATACTTATAGTTTTGTGATAATGCTCTAAATTAACGAACGGCCCCTCCATAATAGCCTATATAGACTTTGTTTTTTTAAGATCCCTAACTGTGTTCACAAAGAAGATCCATTTTTTCAAGAACTGACTAAGTTTTTTAATGCTGCAGGTTTGGACTTTCTTAAATTGTTAGTTAAAAGAAACAGTGATTCAGTAGCAGCAACAAAAGTCAATCTAGAGGAAATTGACAGTAATATACAAGAACAAATGGGAGATGAACATGAGTGTAAAGAAAACTATCAAATGTTCGACACTGTAGAAAAATATGAACATTTGGTTATAGAAAGGAAAGTTAGCAAAATAGAGAGTGATCTGAAGGAGTACAAATCAGGAATTGCTTACTTAACTGGGGTAGAATCTAAAGAAAGCAGTTCAAACAAGACATCTTGGAACTTTAATTCAAAGAATATGTTCATTTCTGTTGTGAAAAACGGAACTGGCCCTTTAAGTAAAGCTGATAAAAAGGGTAGCAGCATAGAACGAGTCTCTGAGCCTGCGCATGAGCCCAATGCAAATGCTGTTACAAAAGTTTCAAACAATGCTCTTGGACATACAAATGTGAATTCTAAATCAAAAAACTACTCCAGGGAAAGAAACAGCAGGACGCAGTCGAGGCAGAATCGTGGCAGGAGCTGTTTTCGGAAGAAGAACTAAATTTGACTCCAGGCTTTTCTGTGAGTTTAGAGAATAAACTGTACAATCTATTAGACATTATTTTGACTGACAAACATGAACGTGTTTTAAAGTTGGGTTTCAGCTATGTTCCAAGTAAGCGAGCACTAGTTGCTAATACTTTATTAGAACTAAAAATGTGTATTACGAAACAATCTAAAATATATCATGACAGATGTTAATGTGAATGCCGCGCATTGTTTTCACAAACATTCTACATATAATCCCTCTTTACATTTTACGCTTAAAGTGTTTCAATGTTTTTGTGAGAGAGATGTAAGGTCTGTGTTACATAACAAACCTAGTGCAATGTACTTTAATTTAACCAAAGAAGATAAAACAGCTTTGACTGAATTTAGAAATGATTATGACCTACGCTTTATGAACGCAGATAAAGGGGGTGGGGCAGTTATGCAGACCACTGATTATAAAAAGGCAATAGAAAGCTTATTAGCTAATGAAAGTGAATATTGTGAAGTTACATATAACACCATTGAGGGAAGTTTCAAATATGTTGAATATTGTTTGTATGATTTTTTTTAATGAATGGTGATTTGTCTGTTGATTTATACAATTATTTTTCAGTGGAAAATGCTAAAGTGGGTATACTTTTCAGTATACCCAAAATTCACAAAAATGTAAATAACCCCCCCTTTCGGCCAATAGTGTCAGCGTCAGACAGTATAACTGAGGGCATTTCATTGTATTTGGACACTGTCCTGAATCCATTAGTTCAAAACCTGCCTTCTTTTATAAAAGATTCTTGGTCTTTTTAGACCAAATAAGGGATTTTTCCATGATAATAGAATCATCTAACTTAGAAGTGATTTTACTATGTTAACAGTAGATGTTACATCACTACATACTTCGGTTCCCCAGACAGAAGGTGTTGAGTTTGTGGTTAATATCTTACAGAAATATACTACTTGAAATGATTCCACTATTAAATTATATCAAGGATTATTAGAATTGTTATTGGAAAATAATTATTTCATCTTCAATAAAAAGTACTATAAACTAAAGAGAGTAGCGATAGGGGCTACAGTAGCCCCAGCCTTTGCAGGACTGGGCATGGGGTGGTGGGAAAAGGATATATTACCATTGCTATACTTTTTTTTCTAAGGTATTATTTTATTGTAGTTTGGACAATCTTTTTTTTTCATTTTAAAAGGTACAGACATTACTCCAGGTTCTTTTCTTGAGGAAATTAATGCCAGTTGTAGTTTCTTAAAATTTACAGTAGGTGATATGGGTAATGAAATGTTTTTTAGATGTAGAATTAACCTGGAATGTTATGGAAAAGAGGTTTTCTAGCAAAATATACAGGAAAAAAATATGTAAACAATTATTTACATTTTCAAAGCAACCATCCCAATTTTATGAAAAAGAACATTCCTAAGGGCCACTATATAAGAGCATCAAGAATAGTGAGTGAGAATAATTTCAATGATGAGGTTGATTTCATCACTAAATTGTTTTGTAATAGAGTTTACCCTATTAAGCTATTAGAAAATATAGCTTTGGACATTAAAAATAGAAGACAACATGATTTCCCTCCTATTTTAGAGGTTTAACTACAAATAAACCATATAGCAGTAAAATGTTTTGTGAATCACTACCTACATATGTTATTGAGATGTCAGTAGACAGTGAAAATATCAAATCTGTTATACAAAGTAATTGGAAAATAATAGCAGGAAGTAGTGATTTAAATGCTGTTTTGTGAGATGAGCCAAAGTTTGTGTATAAGAAGGGTAATACCATTAAAAATATGTTACAGGTAGATGAGACCTCTATTTCACCCCGTTACTAACAAAAGTAAAGGTATGTTTAAATGCTACAATTGTAGTGCCTGTTGGTATATTATGGAGGGGCCATTCATTAATTTAGAGCATTATCACAAAACTATAAGTATTGTTGGTAGATATAGTTGTTTAACCAGCAATATTATTTATATTGCTTTATGTTCAGGCTGTTCAGCCTATTATGTAGGAATGACTAATAAAAGTCTCAGTAAATGCATAAAGGAACATTGTTAGACTATAAAGAGCAAAGATGAAAATAATGCCCTTTATAGACACTCAGTAAAGTGTCAGTTGTATAAAAATTTCACATTCTCTATTTTAGAACAAGTAAAGAGAGATTTAAGAGGAGGGAATATGGAAAATAAAGTTGAAAGAAAAGAAACACTATGGCAACTAAGGTTGGGGTCGGATGCCCCACCGGGTTTGAATGATATGATCAACATTAAGTGCTTTTTGGCAGATAGGAAACTGGGGATAAATAATCTTCACAAATCCTTATCTGTTTAAAAACTTTCATTTGACTCTGTAGTGCTTTCTTAGGCTATTTTGTCCCACCCTCCCTCCCTGTTGGTGTCTTGCTCTTATACTTGGTGGCTTTGCAGTTGCCCGCCCCTACTGTGACACACCTCCCAGTCTAGTGTCATTAGCTCATTCTTCTTAATACAGAGAGAACATTTGATAAGGCCTTCTGTTCCTCCTTTTTCCCTTTTCAAAAAGTAAAACAAAACTTTTTTTTTCTTATTCGCCTGAACCTTCTTGTGTTCTGACTGTCCTTTTCAAACATATTGAAATATACAGTATATTTCAGAGCATTTGTTATAACTGTATTTGCTATAACTGATTTAAGTATTTTTTTCTGGCTTTTTGAATATTTACTGCTTAGCGACTGCATCTTAGCCTGTTTATACAGCTCTGCATTCTATTTAAACTGTTTTTGTGTTTGTTTTGCACTCTTAAAAAGTTATTTATTGCTTAATTTTACCTGTAGGCTAACACACTCAAGTGTGCTAGCCGCTTAAAAGCATTTATAGCATTTACTGTCTGTTTTTTTTTTTCCTTGTCTCTGTAAAAAAAAATCTCTTGTTTTCCCACCTTACTGAACTAGAGTAGTCCAGTTTCAGAGTTGCTGATCCCTGGGCCTTGTTTTTAGTTCCTGTTACTGATCCATTGCCTTATTAGGAAGGAGGGAAGTTTCCTTGCTTACCAGTGGGAGTGGGAAGCACTGAGCAGCCTTTTTGTCCGAATTGGTGAAGTTTCAGCCAGAAACTAGTAGTCCATTGGTCGTTTTGGGCCAATTCCTAGCTCCTTTCAGCCTCCTGCTATAAAACACGCTAAACATGCGTTTTCCAGCTTGTACCAACTTGGCACAGATCCTCGTGGTGGCCTGCAGAGTGATCCAAGCAGCAGAGAGCTAAAAGAGTGACTTTCTACCAGATATAAGTATTTTTTGTGGCTTTCCCACTGTTATTAAGCTAGCGACTGCATTTCGCCTGTTTTACTGCTACTTTAAGTGATTTCTGCATTTTACATTGTTTATTGCACTTTAAGTTACTAATTGTTGCAAATTGTTTCTGTAGGCTACACACTAAAGTGCGCTAGCCGATTTACAGCATTTATAGCATTTACTGTCTGTTTTTTTCCTTATCTCTGTAATAAAACAAAAAATTCTCTTGTTTTCCCACCTTACTGAACTAGAGTAGTCCAGTTTCAGAGTTGCTGATCCCTGGGCTTTGTTTTTAGTTCCTGTTACTGATCCATTGCATTATTAGGAAGGAGGGAAGTTTCTTTGCTTACCAGTGGGAGTGGGAAGCACTGAGCGCCTTTTGTCCGATTTGGTGAAGTTTCAGCCAGAAACTAGTAGTCCATTGGTCGTTTGGGCCAATTCCTAGCTCCCTTCAGCCCCCTGCTATAAAACCAAACGCTTAGCAGCATGCTGAGTTGCTACTGTTGCACACAAGAGCAGCGGTTAAACTATTCGGGACATCTAAATTCCACTCTTCAAATTTTCCCTTAGAACTACCTTCCTCGAGCTGTACTGCTGATCTAACCAGCATATCCTATAACTGAAAAGTTCATCTCTACTTGATTCCCAAGTAGACTATTCTCTATCTGTAAAGCCTAGCACTTACTCCTACAGTACTTGCACCTTGATAAAGCACTCTTATTATAGATAGTACCCCACCAGCCTAAAACCCACTTCCCGGAGTCCTTTGAAAGTCTCTTTATCTACTACTTCTAGTATGTCGAGGATCAGTTGCTAGTGTCCTCCAGCTCAACTGGTGAACCTGGGAATATTGAGGCAATGTTACAATTGCCTCATGTACACAGACAATCCTCTCCTTCTCCCACAAAACACAAATACATGCGAGAAATGCCACTTATCGACCAAACTGGAGGCCGAGCTCTCACAACATAGGACTGGCAAGACCAGACAGGAGGAGAAGGTAACCACACACAATACATACCCAGTCACACATGGTACCATCACAACTTCAAATCATACACATACTCACACAAAGAAAATGACTTGGGGGCCCCCAAAACAGACACCCAAACAACCTCCACTGAATAAAGCTTTAGCTTCTGAAAATATAATGATCTCTGGTGCAACAGAGGATCGAAAAAAATAATTAACGTAAAACAATTTATTCAATGTTTTCGTCCAGTAGACTTCTTCAGAATAAAACATTCATCACTGTCTCAAACATTTCTACACATGTTGTCTAATTAATCAATTAATCTAATAATTCAATAAAACTTTAAATGCATAATGAAAAATATGTAATAAAGACATATTTAAAACATTAAAATATATTTTATATTCATTACCAATCATACTTATGCAATATTTCATATTAACTATTTATCCCTAGTTTCCCAACAAAAACATTTAATGTTGATCATATCATTCAAACCCGGTGGGGCATCCGACCCCAACCTTAGTTGCCATAGTGTTTCTTTTCTTTCACCTTTATTTTTCATATTCCCTCCTCTTAAATCTCTCTTTACTTGTTCTAAAATAGAGAATGTAAATTTTTTATACAACTGACACTTTACTGAGTGTCTATAAAGGGCATTATTTTCCTCTTTGCTCTTTATAGCATGACAATGTTCCTTTATGCATTTACTGAGACTTCTATTAGTCATTCCTACATAATAGGCTGAACAGCCTGAACATAAAGCAATATAAACAATATTGCTGGTTAAACAACTATATCTACCAGCAATACTTATAGTTTTGTGATAATGCTGTAAATTAATGAACGGCCCCTCCATAATATACCTACAGGCACTACAACTAGCATTTAAACATACCTTTACTTTTGTTAGTAATGGGGTGAAATAGAGGTCTTATCTACCAGTAACATATTTTTAATGGTATTACCCTTCTTATACACAAACTTTGGCTCGTCTCCCAAAACAGCATTTAAATCACTACTTCCTGCTATTATTTTCCAATTACTTTGTATGATGGATTTGATATTTTCACTGTCTACTGACATCTCAATAACACAAACGTTTTACTGCTATATGGTTTATTTGTAGTTAAACCTCTAACTAAAATAGGAGGGAAATCATGTTCTCTTCTATTTTTAATGTCCAAAGCTATATCTTCTAATAGCTTAATAGGGTAACCTCTTTTACAAAACAATTTAGTGATGAAATCAACCTCATCATTGAAATCATTCTCATCACTCACCATTCTTGATGCTCCTATATACTGGCCCTTAGAATGTTCTTTTTCATAAAATTGGGATGGTTGCTTTGAAAATGTAAATAATTGTTTACATATGTTTTTTCCTGTATATTTTACTAGAAATCCTATAACATTCCAGGTTAATTCTACATCTAAAAAACATATTTTATTACCCATATCACCTACTGTAAATTTTAGGAAACTACAACTGGCATTGATTTCTTCAAGAAAAGAACCTGGAGTAATGTTTGTACCTTTTAAAATGAAAAACGATAGTCAATAAATCTACAATAAAACAATACCTTAGGAGAAAAGTATAGGGACAGTAACATATCCTTTTCCCACCATCCCATGCCCAGTCCTGCAAAGGCTGGGGCTACTGTAGCCCCCATCGCTACTCTCTTTAGTCATTTATAGTACATTTTACTGAAGATGAAATAATTATTTTTCAATAACAATTCTAATAATCCTTGATATAATTTAATAGTGGAATCATTCCAAGTAGTATATTTCTGTAAGATATTAACCACAAACTCAACACCTTCTGTCTGGGGAACCTAAGTATGTAGCGATGTAACATCTACTGTTAACATAGTAAAATCACTTCTAAGTTAGCTGATTCTATTATCATGGAAAAATCCCTTATTTGGTCTAAAAAGACCAAGAATCTTTTATAAAAGAAGGCAGGCTTTGAACTAATGGATTCAGGACAGTGTCCAAATACAATGAAATGCCCTCAGTTATACTGCCTGATGCTTACACTTACACTATTGGCCGAAAGGGGGGTATTTAAATTTTTGTGAATTTTGGGTATACCAAATAGTATACCCATTTTAGCGTTTTCCACTGAAAAATAATTGTATAAATCAACAGACAAATTACCATTCATTAAAAAATCATACAAACAATATTCTGCATATTTGAAACTTCTCTCAATGGTGTTATATGTAACTTCACAATATTCACTTTTGTTAGCTAATATGCTTTCCATTGCCTTGTTATAATCAGGCCGAAGGAGAAGAGGAGGGCGAAGGCGTGCCCGAAGGCAGGAAGATAGGAGGAAGGTTAGGAGTGTAGCAGTGAGGGTAGGAACTTTGAATGTTGGCAGTATGACTGGTATAGGAAGAGAGCTAGCTGATATGATGGAGAGACGGAAGGTTGATATATTGTGTGTGCAAGAGACCAGATGGAAGGGAAGTAAGGCCAGGTGTTTAGGAAACGGGTTCAAATTGTTTTATCATGGTGTGGATGGCAGGAGAAATGGGGTTATACTAAAGGAACAATATGCCAAGAGTGTTTTAGACGTGAAGAGAGTGTCTGACCGAGTGATGTTTATGAAGCTCGAAATTGATGGTGTAACGATGAATGTTGTTAGTGCATATGCTCCTCAAGTTGGGTGTGCGATGGAAGAGAAAGAGAAATTTTGGAGTGAGTTGGATGAAGTTGTGGTGAGTGTACCTAAGGGTGAGAGACTAGTGATTGGAGCGGACTTTAATGGGCATGTTGGTGAAGTGAACAGAGGAGATGAGGAAGTGATGGGTAGGTATGGTGTTAAGGAGAGGAATGCAGAAGGTCAGATGATTGTGGATTTTGAAAAGGATGGACATGGCTGTGGTGAATACGTATTTTAAGAAGAGGGTGGAGCATAGGGTGACGTACAAGAGTGGAGGAAGATGCTCACAAGTTGATTATATACTATGTAGGAGGGCCAGTCTTAAGGACATTGAGACTGTAAAGTGGTGGCAGGGGAAAGTGTAGTTAAGCAGCATAGATTGGTGGTATGTAGAATGATGTTGGTGAACAAGAAGAGGAGGAGGAGGTGAAAGCTGTGCCAAGGATTAAATGGTGGAAGTTAAAAAAAGGGTGATTGTGAAGTGGAGTTTAGGGAAGAGTTAAGACAGGCACTGGGAGGCAGTGGAGAGTTACCGAATAGCTGGGTAACTACAGCAAAACTAGTAAGGGTGACTGCTAGAAAGGTGCTTGGTGTGACATCTGGACAGAGGAAGGAGGACAAGGAGACCTGGTGGTGGAATGAGGAAGCACAGGAGAGTATACAGAGGAAGAGGCTGGCGAAGAAGAAGTGGGATTGTCAAAGAGATGAAGAAAGTAGACATGAGTATCAGGAGATGAGGCGCATGGCAAAGAGAGAGGTGGCGAAAGCTAAGGATAGGGCATATGGAGAGTTGTAGAGAGATTGGACACTAAAGAGGGAGAAAAGGACCTGTACCGATTAGCTAGACAGAGGGACAGAGCTGGGAAAGATGTGCAGCATGTAAGGGTGATAAAGGATAGTGAGGGAAAGGTACTCACAACAGAGGAGAGTGTGTTGAATAGATGGAAAGAGTATTTTGAGAGGCTGATGAATGAAGAGAATGAGAGAGAGAGAAGGTTGGATGATGTGGGGATAGTGAATCAGGAAGTGAAACAGATTAGCAAGGAGGAAGTAAGGGCAGCTATGAAGAGGATGAAGAATGGAAAGGCTGTTGGCCCAGATGACATACCAATGGAAGCATGGAGGTGCTTAGGAGAAATGGCAGGAATTTCTAACTAGATTGTTTAATGAAATTTTGGAAAGTCAGAGGATGCCTGAGGAGTGGAGAAAAAGTGTTTTGGTACCTATCTTTAAGAATAAGGGTGATGTGCAGAGCTGCAGTAACTACAGAGGGATAAAACTGATTAGTCACAGCTTGAAGTTATGGGAAAGAGTAGTGGAAGCAAGGTTAAGAAGGGAGGTGATGATTAGTGATCAGCAGTATGGTTTCATGCCAGGAAAGTGCACTACAGATGCAATGTTTGCTCTGAGAGTGTTGATGGAGAAATACAGAGAAGGTCAGAAGGAGTTGCATTGTGTCTTTGTAGACTTGGAGAAAGCATATGACAGGGTGCCTAGAGAAGAGTTGTGGTATTGTATGAGGAAGTCGGGAGTGGCAGAGAAGCACGTAAGAGTGGTACAGGATATGTAATGAGGGTAGTGTGACAGTGGTGAGGACTGCAGTGGGAGTGACAGATCCGTTTAAGGTGGAGGTGGGATTACATCAAGGATCAGCTCTGAGTCCTTTCTTATTTGCAGTGGTGATGGACAGGTTGACAGATGAGATCAGACAGGAGGCCCGTGGACTATGATGTTTGCAGATGACATTGTGATCTGTAGTGAGAGTAGGAATCAGGTTGAGGAGACTCTGGAGAGGTGGAGATATGCTCTAGAGAGCAGAGGAATGAGGGTCAGCAGGGCTAAGACAGAATATATGTGTGTCAATGAGAGGGAGGGTAGAGGAATGGTGAGGATGCAGGGAGCAGAGTTGGTAAAGGTGGACGAAGTTTAAGTACTTGGGATCAACAGTTCAGAGTAATGGTGAATGTGGAAGAGAGGTGAAGAAGAGAGTACAGGCAGGGTGGAATGGGTGGAGAAGAGTGTCAGGAGTGATTTGTGACAGACTGGTATCGGTAAGAGTGAAAGGGAAGGTCTACAAGAGTGTAGTGAGACCAGCTATGTTATATGGGTTGGAGACAGTGGCATTGACAAAAAGGCAGGAGTCGGAGCTGGATGTGGCAGAGTTAAAGATGTTAAGATTTGCAATCGGTGTGACTAGGATGGATAGGATTAGGAATCGGTATATTAGAGGGTCAGCTCATGTTGGACAGTTTGGAGACAAAGCAAGAGAGACGAGATTGCGTTGGTTTGGACATGTGCTGAAGAGGGATGATGGGTATATTGGGAAAAAGATGCTAAGGATGGAGCTGCCAGGTAAGAGGAATAGAGGAAGGCCTAAGATAAGGTTTATGGACGTGGTGAGAGAGGACATGCAGGCGGTTGGTGTGACAGAGCAAGATGCAGAGGATAGGAAGAAATGGAAAGAGATGATCCGCTGTGGCGACCCCTAACGGGAAAAGCCGAAAGAGAATGATGAATCAGTGGTCTGCATAACAACTACCCAACCCCCTATATCTGCTTTCATAAAGCATAGGTCATAATCATTTCTAAGTTGAGTCAAAACTGTTTTATTTTCTTTGGTTAAATTAAAGTACATTGCACTAGGTTTGTTATGTAACACAGACCTTATATCTCTCTCTCAAAAACGTTAAACACTTTAAGTGTAGAATGTAAAGAGGGATTATATGTAGAAGGTTTGTGAAAACAGTGTGTGGCATTTACATTAACATCTTTCATGATATATTTTAGATTACGTTTCCTAATATACATTTTTAGTTCTAATAAAGTATTAGCAACTAGTGCTCGCTTACTTGGAACATAGCTGAAACCCAACTTTAAAACACGTTCATGTTTGTCAGTCAAAATAATGTCTAATAGATTGTACAGTTTATTCTCTAAACTCACAGAAAAGCCTGGAGTCAAATTTAATTCTTCTTCCGAAAACAGCTCCTGCTACGATTCTGCCTCGACTGCGTCCTGCTGTTTCTTTCCCTGGAGTAGTTTTTTGATTTAGAATTCACATTTGTATGTCCAAGAGCATTGTATGAAACTTTTGTAACAGCATTTGCATTGGGCTCATCATGAGCTCAGAGACTCGTTCTATGCTGCTACCCTTTTATCAGCTTTACTTAAAGGGCCAGTTCCGTTTTCACAACAGAAATGAACATATTCTTTGAATTAAAGTTCCAAGATGTCTTGTTTGAACTGCTTTCTTTAGATTCTACCCCAGTTAAGTAAGCAATTCCTGATTTGTACTCCTTCAGATCACTCTCTATTTTGCTGACTTTCCTTTCTATAACCAAATGTTCATATTTTTCTACAGTGTCGAACATTTGATAGTTTTCTTTACACTCATGTTTATCTCCCATTTGTTCTTGTATATTACTGTCAATTTCCTCTAGATTGACTTTTGTTGCTGCTACTGAATCACTATTTCTTTTAACTAACAATTTAAGAAAGTCCAAACCTGCAGCATTAAAAAACTTAATCAGTTCTTGAAAAAATGGATCTTCTTTGTGAACACAGTTAGGGATCTTAAAAAAACAAAGTCCCTTCAGTACAATATTGCACTGAATACAATGTTCAAAGTACTTATTCTCCACCATAAGGGCACGATATGTTTGAGCCCTTTCTCTAGCTCACAAAAATGATTGGCTAAATTGTTTTCCGATCCTGTTTCACCACCATTTGCCAAAATTAACAAATGGGTTACTGGCCAAATTAAGAGCTGAAGTTACATCTTTGTACATATTAGTTTTGCCAGAAGTCTTACTTAACAGTACCTAATTTCTGGTGGAGACTGAATCTTTATCATTTTCCTTTTTAGAGGAATGTCCATCTATATTTCTTCCTTTATTACTTAGTCTTTTAGACAATAAGTTAAGTGAATTTTGTAGTTCTCCCAAAACAGCTATTACATCCTCCATGATGGAATCCTGGCTATCAGGAACTGGGTAGAAGCTCAACTCAAGAAGCTCATCCTCTGAAGCACTGGCCATGGGTTAAGGAGCAGAAACTCCACAGACAACTAAGAAAAACCCAAATACCAGTGAAACACAACTCCACCAAACAGACACTGGTGCAACAGAGGAACGAGAAAAAAATTAACGTAAAACAATTTATTTAACGTTTTCGTCCAGTAGACTTCTTCAGAATAATAATATTCTGAAGAAGTCTACTGGATGTAAACGTTGAATAAAACTACAAAATTCACTTACCTTATTGTCTAAACGACTAAGCAATAAAGGAAGAAATATAGATGGACATTCCTCTAAAAAGGAAAATGATAAAGATTCAATCTCCACCAGAAATAAGGAACTGTTAAGTAAGACTTCTTGCAAAACTAATACGTACAAAGATGTAACTTTAGCTCTTAATTTGGCCAGTAACCCATTTGTTAATTTTGGCAAACAGGGAGGTGAAACAGGATCAGAAAACAATTTAGCCGATCAATTTTTTGAGCTAGAGAAAGGGCTCAAAAAATCATGCCTTTATGGTGGAGAATAAGTACTTCGAATATTGTATTCAGTGCAATATTGTACCGAAGGGACTTAGGTTTTTTAAGATCCCTAATGGTGTTCACAAAGATCATCCATTTTTTCAAACACTGATTAAGTTTTTTAATGCTGCAGGTTAGGAGCATTAAAAGTCAATCTAGAGGAAATTGACAGTAATATACTAGAACAAATGGGAGATGAATATGAGTGTAAAGAAAAATATCATCAAGTGTTCGACACTGTAGAAATTTGGTTATAGAAAGAAAAGTCAGCAAAATAGAGATCTGAAAGAGTACAATGCAGGAACTGCTTACTTAACTGGGGTAGAATCTAAAGAACGCAGTTTAAACAAAACATCTTGGAACTTTAACTCAAAGAACATGTTCAGTTCTGTTGTGAAAAGTGGAACTGGCCATTTAAGTAAAGCTGATAAAAGGGGTAGCAGCATAGAACGAGTCTCTGAGCCTGCGCATGAGCCCAAAGCAAATGCTGTTACAAAAGTTTCAAACAACGCTCTTGGACATACAAATGTGAATTCTAAATCAAAAAAACTACTCCAGGGAAAGAAACAGCAGGACACAGTTGAGGCAGAATTGCGGCAGGAGCCGTTTTCGGAAGAAGAACTAAATTCGACTCCAGTATTTTCTGTGAGTTTAGAGAATAAACTGTACAATCTAGACATTATTTTGACTGACAAACATGAACATGTTTTAAAGTTGGGTTTCAATCATGTTCCAAGTAAGCGAGCACTAGTTGCTAATACTTTATTAGAACTAAAATGTATATTAGGAAACAATCTAAAATATATCATGACAGATGTTAATGTGAACGCCGCACATTGTTTTCACAAACCTTCTACATATAATCCCTCTTTACATTTTACGCTTAAAGTGTTTCAATGTTTTTGTGAGAGAGATGTAAGGTCTGTGTTACATAACAAACCTAGTGCAATGTACTTTAATTTAACCAAAGAAGATAAAACAGCTTTGACTGAATTTAGAAATGATTATGACCTACGCTTTATGAACGCAGATAAAGGGGGTGGGGCAGTTATGCAGACCACTGATTATAAAAAGGCAATAGAAAGCTTATTAGCTAATGAAAGTGAATATTGTGAAGTTACATATAACACCATTGTGAGAAGTTTCAAATATGTTGAATATTGTTTGTATGATTTTTTTTAATGAATGGTGATTTGTCTGTTGATTTATACAATTATTTTTCAGTGGAAAATGCTAAAGTGGGTATACTTTTCAGTATACCCAAAATTCACAAAAATGTAAATAACCCCCCCTTTCGGCCAATAGTGTCAGCGTCAGACAGTATAACTGAGGGCATTTCATTGTATTTGGACACTGTCCTGAATCCATTAGTTCAAAGCCTGCCTTCTTTTATAAAAGATTCTTGGTCTTTTTAGACCAAATAAGGGATTTTTCCATGATAATAGAATCATCTAACTTAGAAGTGATTTTACTATGTTAACAGTAGATGTTACATCACTACATACTTCGGTTCCCCAGACAGAAGGTGTTGAGTTTGTGGTTAATATCTTACAGAAATATACTACTTTAAATGATTCCACTATTAAATTATATCAAGGATTATTAGAATTGTTATTGGAAAACAATCATTTCATCTTCAATAAAAAGTACTATAAACTAAAGAGAGTAGCGATAGGGGCTACAGTAGCCCCAGCCTTTGCAGGACTGGGCATGGGGTGGTGGGAAAAGGATATATTACCATTGCTATACTTTTTTTTCTAAGGTATTATTTTATTGTAGTTTGGACAATCTTTTTTTTTCATTTTAAAAGGTACAGACATTACTCCAGGTTCTTTTCTTGAAGAAATTAATGCCAGTTGTAGTTTCTTAAAATTTACAGTAGGTCATATGGGTAATGAAATGTTTTTTAGATGTAGAATTAACCTGGAATGTTATGGAAAAGAGGTTTTCTAGCAAAATATACAGGAAAAAAATATGTAAACAATTATTTACATTTTCAAAGCAACCATCCCAATTTTATGAAAAAGAACATTCCTAAGGGCCACTATATAAGAGCATCAAGAATAGTGAGTGAGAATAATTTCAATGATGAGGTTAATTTCATCACTAAATTGTTTTGTAATAGAGTTTACCCTATTAAGCTATTAGAAAATATAGCTTTGGACATTAAAAATAGAAGACAACATGATTTCCCTCCTATTTTAGAGGTTTAACTACAAATAAACCATATAGCAGTAAAATGTTTTGTGAATCACTACCTACATATGTTATTGAGATGTCAGTAGACAGTGAAAATATCAAATCTGTTATACAAAGTAATTGGAAAATAATAGCAGGAAGTAATGATTTAAATGCTGTTTTGTGAGATGAGCCAAAGTTTGTGTATAAGAAGGGTAATACCATTAAAAATATGTTACAGGTAGATGAGACCTCTATTTCACCCCGTTACTAACAAAAGTAAAGGTATGTTTAAATGCTACAATTGTAGTGCCTGTTGGTATATTATGGAGGGGCCATTCATTAATTTAGAGCATTATCACAAAACTATAAGTATTGTTGGTAGATATAGTTGTTTAACCAGCAATATTGTTTATATTGCTTTATGTTCAGGCTGTTCAGCCTATTATGTAGGAATGACTAATAAAAGTCTCAGTAAATGCATAAAGGAACATTGTTAGACTATAAAGAGCAAAGATGAAAATAATGCCCTTTATAGACACTCAGTAAAGTGTCAGTTGTATAAAAATTTCACATTCTCTATTTTAGAACAAGTAAAGAGAGATTTAAGAGGAGGGAATATGGAAAATAAAGTTGAAAGAAAAGAAACACTATGGCAACTAAGGTTGGGGTCGGATGCCCCACCGGGTTTGAATGATATGATCAACATTAAGTGCTTTTTGGCAGATAGGAAACTGGGGATAAATAGTTAATATGAAATATTGCATAAGTATGATTGGTAATGAATATAAAATATATTTTAATGTTTTAAAATGTCTATTACATATCTATTTTTTTCATTATGCATTTAAAGTTTTATTGAATTATTAGATTAATTGTTTAATTAGACAGCATGTGTATAAATGTTTGAGACAGTGATGAATGTTTTATTCTGAAGAAGTTTACTGGATGAAAACGTTGAATAAACTGTTTTACGTTAATTCTTTTCTCATTCCTCTGTAGCAACAGTGTTTGTTTGGTGCTGTGTTTTGCTGGTATTTGGGTTTTTCTTAAATATAATGATCTCATTATTATGTATTAACAATCTTTGTGTTTCCATTCTTAAAGCATACTTCTAAGCATTTAAAGTTTCCAAACTTTTAAATCTGCTTGCTCAAGAGGAAAGTTCTATATACAGTTTATCATCCTAATAAAATTAACTCATCAGTGACAAATTCTTAAAATGTCTGCTGACACAAGATATAATAGGAAGGATCCACTTAAATACTATGTGTTTTATCATTAAAATTTCCACTTCTCCGAAAGACATAATTCACTTCATTTATTTTCTCCAGTCTAGAGAAATAAGCAAGTGAAGATGAACTGATAATTTATGCAATTCAGTACTAGGAAGATGAACACCTACTTTAAGATGGAATATACCACAATGTAAATAGTTATCATTGGTTTATTAAGGCTCTATCAGAATCTAGAAATGCTTTTTACACTTTGTTTTCATACTTTTACTTGAAAATATGTAAACATTTTTAAGAATATTCATTTGGGCACTAGAACCAGTTTAATAACATTTAACTTCTAATCATCAGATTATAATCTGCTACTCAAAGATATGCTTATCAATACTTTTGTTAGATCTTTATATATATATATATATATATATATATATATATATATATATATATATATATATATGTGTGTGTGTATATATATATATATATATATATATATATATATTTTTTTTTTTCGAAACCTGTTAACCTGAAGTAACAGTATTCTGATGGCAACAGTACAGGAATATTTTTCCTCTCAAGCAAAAGGGAAAAGTCAATAAACAACAGTCATTTAGTGCAATTAATTTTTAAGGCCAAAGACAGAAAATAATTTAACAATCTTAGATTATATAGGATCAGCATGTGATCTTAAATCTAGAGCAATAGGCAGATGCAAGACTGAATTTTTAAATAAGCAAGCTATGCATTATGCAGTTCTCTGAAAAGGCTGACAGCCTTGGTGAAAGGAACACAACATGGAAATTTTGAAGATACCTAAGGAACTATACATATAACTTTACACTAGCTAGTATGTGGTTACTTCAGAGTAAAAATCATAGGAAAAGGAAATTGCATTTTAGTAAATAATCCAAATAAATGTAATCAATCAAGCCTTTCAAATTCTTTTTCAACATTTAGACTAAGAACTACAAATAGAAAATAAGTTAATCTGGCAGTGTTGACTTACTGAAAATATCAATGATCTATGGATCAAGGACTAAAACAGATGAGACATCAGGGATGTTGGTATGCGGTGTGTGAATGTTTGTGTGAGAGTAAATCAGGAAGGAGATATGTAAATGGAATTCATGGGCCATCAATGTTAACTACGACAAGAAAGTGTTGATAAGCCCTAGTGGCAGTTAAGGATGATTCAGAAACATGCAAATTTGTGAATAATAATCTTTCCTCATTGTGGCTAAATTGTATCAGAATCGGAAATTGCCATATCGAGTAAACAGACCATTATTACTAAATCTCTTACTGCCAGTGTTGGGGGTTTTCTAAACCCTTAGGGATATCTAGTGGAACAGATTAAAAACACTGGAAATGTCCTACTCTATTGACAGGACTGCACACAGTATGAATATCTTAGGATCTTAATTTCAAAGATCTAACTGTAGCTAAATACAATATAAATAATCATTATACTTTTAATGTAACAAAACAAAAGAAAAATGTAGTTTAACTGAAGTTTTGTACAACAAACCATTAACACAAACCAAATGTAAGTTATGTACCTGCCATAACACTGGATACTTTTCATCTGAATATGTCTGATAGAACTCTTTGGTACCAAGCCACTTCTTGGGTGTGATCTGGGCATTTACTAGTGCTCTTTTGCCTTGAGCTCCAGCAAACTTTACCCACAACCCAATGAGAATCTCTCTTTCAGACTGAGTTTGAGACTTATCTACCACATAAACCTTGTGAACATCAATAAACTGATACAACAGAAGCATGTCACTTTGAAAAGGAGATGGAGGGAAAGATGGGTAATGTATCAGACGGACTTGGTTGAAAAGCATCCAGCAGCATGGTAAGTACATAACTTAACCTATTTCATCAATCCATAAAATTCAGCTGTTGGGACAGAATCTCAAACTACCTTAAATCTTGACCAGAATCATGACAGGATACCTCTAAGAAATGAAGCATCAAAGGCAGCTCTGGTCACAGAAGTGATGTCCAGTTTGTAATGCTTAGAAAAGGTGTGTAGCATAGATCATGTAGCTGTTGCACAAAAATAATCAATACAGGATGTCTTACACAGTTTGTAGAAGTACCCATGGACTCTGTGGAATGAGCTTACTTGTCTTGAATTCAATGTTTTGTTAATGGCAGAGTAGAGAAGATTCAATTAGAGAAGACATCTAGAGAAAGTACGTTTGGTAAATTTGGACCCCAATTTGTTTGGGATGAAAGATGCAAATAATCTAGTATCCTTCCAGAAATGTTTGGTTCTGTGCAAATAAAACCTGAGCTGTGTATGAACACCTAAATTATGCAAGAGATACTCTCCTCTCAGAATAATTTGGAAACAACACAGGCAAGTTGATGGATTAAATAATGTTGGTTTTGGAATCCACTTTAGGAATAAAGGAAGGATTGTTTATCAAGGAAACCCTGTATTTGTGGAACATCAAATAAAGACAAGAAAAGGCATATAGCTCTGGAAATCTAGCTGAAGTAATGGCAACAAGAAACAATGTCTCCCAAGGCAAAAACTTCAGGTCTGAAAAAGAAGGCAGTTTAAACAGTAGTTTTGTTAAGTCCCCCTGAACCAAATTCAAATCCTAGGGTGGAATGGGATCCTTAATGAGGTGGGCAAAGAAATACTCATTTGAGAAAGGCTTTACACAATTTATGATCAGCTAATGTGGTGATTTTGAAAATGTGGGTAGTAGTTTAAAACAGCAGCTAGTTGCATCTTAATAGTGAAATAACAAAAGTCTAAATAAAAAATGGAGAACAGCAAATGTAAAACATTTGTGACAGAGGTGGAATATGGGTCATGCTCATATGGAGATTCATTCCCATTTATTCTTATAAATCTTTTGGGTGTTTTTTTTTTCTTGAAGGCAGAAATAAAGAAAGTACAATTGTGTTGAGTAAATTTACCATAACAGCAATGTTCAAATGATCACGTCTGCAGTAATCTAAGCTATATGGGTTACATTCCGAATAGGATATTGTAGATGGCCAGCATTCACATGCCCACACAGTCAAGTCAACTTTAGCTGAGCTGACTAAAAAGACAAAGTAACAGCATATCAACATAATAGAGAGGCAAGTGAGAATAGTTGCAGGAAAGGAAACCATGGGGAGAAATCAGAGAAAAGGTGAGAGCCATGCAGAGGTAAGAGGAGTACAAAGGAGAAGCATGAGAGAGAGATGCAAATTGAAGAAGGAAGTAGGAAGAATGAGAGGCAGTAAGTAAGGGGATGACATGAGAGAGCTGCAGAGTTCATGTAATGTGAGCTGAGCAAATGCAGCTGCACTCTTGGTAAAGAGGTGTTCCTTGAGCTAAATCCAAGTACTTCTGGACATCTCAGATTGAAAGAGGAATGGATTCCCACACTTTAGGTGCTAGGATGGAGAATGCACAGTCAGTGCAATAAACTTTAGTTTTTGAAGTTTGTAGGGGGGTGAGATTGAGAGATATCCCTGAGATTACATGTGGGGGTTTTGGTGAAAAGTTTATGAATGAGAGGAGAAAATGTCTCAGGTGAAAGTGTGTTGTAAATTAGCGATCCTGGTAGGAGGTTGGCTCTCAAATGTATTGGGAGCCATTTAGTTTTGGCAGGAGTTAGGAAGTGCTGTTCATTATTGGTGAGTTAGTAATAAACCAGCAGATTTTATTGGTGAAAGTTTGTAAGGTGGTAGCATTTTTTTTTTTGAGGCTGCAGCTATATGGAAAGTCCATATTCAAATTGAAATAAGAGCATTCCTTTGCCTATGGCAGCTTTGGCTGACTTTGGCAGAAGTGATAGCTTGTTTAGTCAGAAAAATAATGTGTTGATCTTTTTGCATGCATTTTAAATGTGTAGTTGAAAGCTAAGAGATTGATGTAGCGAAATGCCAAGATATTTGAAGGATGTGGTAGTTTCTATGGCAGTATTGTTAACATCTGTAATATTAAGGAAGCTGTGTGCTTTGGCTACTTTTTTATAGTTCCAAACAGCACATATTGAACTGTACAGTTGTGTACACTTACCATAAATGTAGATGTTAGAGTGTGTTCACTGTTGCAGTCATCACATTTGGGTTATCTGCTTGCAGTAGCCCTCAGTCGGCCTGATTAACAAAGTCTGGGGTCCTGCATCGGTTGCTGACTCCTCTTCCATGACGCCAGGTCATCAGGGGTATAAATCATGCAGCTGATGCCATTACATCAGTTTTTTTTGCCCCAGATGTCAGGTGCCCCCCTAATGGGAAGCAATTAAATCTATAAATATACAAGGTTATACCTCCAACAAAAAAGCAAATACACCAAAAAGCTTTTATTCATAGTAAAGGAGAGCAGAGGTATAGCCAAAAGAAGTAAGGGGGCTGGAGGGAGGGTAACCAGGACTGCAACAGTGAATATTTATTTATTTATTTACATTTGTTGACCGGGAGTGTCTGACTGGACGCAGGTCCATTTTCAGTGGAGGCCCGGGGAGAAAAACTCCCCAGTTAAAATAAACAGACAGTAGTTACATTGGATTACATAGCGATTAACAATTTAAAATAGCAGTTAATTACAAACATATTTACAGATGAAGAACATGGTACATCAGGAGACAACTAGAATCTTTATCTGCGAAGTACATAACAGACATTAACAAATGTTACAATCAGAAGTTCCTGCTGTATAATAAGTACTCGGCTTATGAGCATCTGAGCTTGCTGTAATCAAGGTAGTTAGTGGGGTGGAAAGAAAGGTAGTGGTTGGATGGGGTGGGTGATATTAGAGTGGGAGTTGCAAGGGCATAGCCAGCATGTTTTAGGTGCTTTTAGTAAAGTTTTGAAGTGGGTGCATGATGGTACAGAGGTAATTGTGGGTGGGAGGGAGTTCCATAATTTGGCTATGGTGCAACAGAATAGTGCTTCACCAGCAGAGTTATTGGTTTTAGTGATCTGCAAGTGATTTTTGTTGCTGGATCTTAGTGGTCTGGTGGTGCGATAGGGTTGGAGTAGATTCTGGAGAGATGGGACATTTAGTGGATGGTTTACTAGTTTGTGGGCGAGTGATCATTGATACCATTGAAGGAGGTGAGGGAGTTCAAGCCAGCCCAGTTCAGCAAGTTAGAGACAGTGGTGACTATGGTAGGATGCCCCTGTGGCAAATTTGGCGATTTTGTTGTAGCAGGCCTCTAGCTTGTTTAGATCGCATTGCCTTAGGTTGGTATATATTGGAGAGGCATAAAGTAGGGTGGAGATAAGGTGGGAATTTGCTATTGAAATCTTTGCTGCTTTTGTGAGAAGTTGCTTATTCCTGTATAACGCTCCTAGTTTTTTGTGGACTTTTTTTATGGTCATGGATATGTGAATGTCAAATTTTAGTTTATTGTCTATTTTCACTCCTAGCAATTTGGTGTGTTCAGTTGGGTATATAGTGGTGTTGTCTTTTGCTGTAATGTTAAAGTGAGAGTTATTTTGAGTATGTTTGATGGGTTGGAAGATGAGTAGTTTAGTTTTGTTTGGGTTGAGTATTAATTGAGCATCGGATAACCAAGTTTCAACAGAGGAAAAGGCTTCTGTGTAACTTTTTGCAGTTTGGGTAGGGACTGGGCTGAGCAGATGATGGTTGAGTCATCTGCGTATTGTATGAGTGTGCCATGTTTGGTGGCAGAGGTTAGATTATTGGTGAAAACAGAGAAGAGTAGGGGTCCAAGGATGGATCCTTGGGGAACCCCTATGGGGAGATGTATCATTCTGCCATACAATGGATTGTTGGCGGTCAGACAGGTAACTCTGAAACCAGTTGGTGACTGATTGAGAGAAGGATAGGTTATTGAGGACAGAGATGAGTTGTTTGTGTGGGACCATGTCAAATGCTACAGACAGGTCTAGGAAAGTAGCAGAGGGGAGAGAGACATTGTTTTTATGCTGAAGGATAGTGTTAATAAAGGAGAATAGGGCAGTGGTGGTGCTATGGTTTGGTTGGAAACCATGCTGAGTATTGGAAAGGAGGTTGTTAGTAAGGAGGTAGTCTGAGACCTGAGAATGTATACATCTCTCTAGTATTTTGGAGAGTGGAGAGAGAATGGCTATGGGGCAGTAATTGGTTAGTTCTGTGGAGGGGAATTATATGTGATACTTTTCACGGTGTGGGAACGTAACTTTCTGACAAGAGATCGGTTAATCAAGATGGATACTGTATAGGCCAGAGCATCAGCTGTGATTTGTAGGTATTCACTTGGGAGGTTGTCTGCTGCTAATTTGGTGGGCTTAAGTTTAGTTAAGAGTTTTTATTTATGTTGGAGGTAGGTACAGGAGAAAAAGAGAAGGCAGTGGGGAGATTACTAGTTAAAGGTGTGGGTTTGAGGGGAGGGGGGTTGTGTTATTTAGCTAGTGATAGTATGGTTTGTGTGAAGTGTGTGTTGAATGAGGTAGCAATATTTTTGGAGGAGTGAAGGATGTTAGGAGGAGTGGTATTGACTTTACCTGGGTGGAGGATGGAGTTTATGGAGGACCAGAATTGTTTGGGGCTGTGTTGGGAGGAGTCTAGGGCAGAATGGTAGTATTGGAAATTGTCCTGTTTTATTAGCTTTTTAACTCTATTGCGTAGTTCTAGGAATTTCTATCTAGTTGAGGGGGTTTTGGTTTTGCGCCAGTGCTCCCAGGCTTTATCCCTGTTTTTCATTTCTGACTTAGTGGTTTTCTGTAGCCATGGGGAGGATTGTGCTTTCGTTTTGGAAAGTCTTACTGGGGCATGGTAATTAAGGATGCTCAGGAAGGTAGTATTAAAAAATTCAACTGCGTCATCAAGACTGAGGTACTTTAGGGGATGCCAGTTACATTCTTTGAGGGATGAGATGAATGTGAGTGGGCTAAAGTTTAGTTTTTTACGTATTTGATGGTAGATGACAAGTTTAGCTTGGTATAGGTATTTTTTGAGTAGGAATGTTGGGGAGTGATCACTCAGGTTATCTGATAAGCAGCCTGTTATATATGACTGGGGGCTCTTACTGACTAGTATCCAATCCAGAAAAGCGTGCTTGCTGGAGTTATTTATTTATCCTGATTGGCGACTGGACTAGTTGGGTGAAGCCATGAAGGTTTATATGATGGGTTGGACTGTTGCCAGAACAGGATTGCCAGTCAACATTGAAATCACCTAAAATTATAGTTTCTTGGGGGAGATGGTGGGTATATCAGCTGTGAGGAGGTTTTCTAGTGGAGGGATGTTTTGGCCAGGTGGGAAGTAGCATCCAATTATGTTGATGGTTTTGTTTTGGTTTATTTTGAGGTTGGTATATATTATTTCTTCATTGCCTATTTGTGGAGCTGATGATTTTAAGATCTGGATGTTTAGATGCTGTTTAAATATTATAGCTACACCGCCTCCTTTCTTGTTTAGCTGGTCTATTCTTAGTATGCCGTAACTGGTAGGGAGTATTTGCTCACTGGTAATGTGAGGTTTTAGCCAGGTTTCTGTCAAAATGACTATATCTGGGGAGTACAAGTCTATGGTGGCATGGAGTTCATGGACTTTGTTGGATATATTTCTAATATTTAGGCTTAGCAGAAGGAAGTCACTTGGCTTTCTATTGGCTGTGATATGGGAGAAGTTGTGGTTTCTCATCTGATTATGAGGATTGGGATTGGAGATGGTAGGGCCAGGGTTGGGGTGGATGTCTCCACTAGTTTTGATATGCATGAGGTTATTCGTTTTCTCAGTTTTTGAATGTGTTTGTTTATTAGGGAAACATTACGATTGTGCTGTGTGGGTAATAGGTATGGTGGTAGGGTTACTATATTAAGTTGTAGGGATGCTTTATGTTTGAGTAATATAGTTGGTAGAATATGCAGGGGCTGCATAGGGATGGTTCTTGAGTTGGTGAGAGGGGAGCTGAGTGAGGGTGTGACATGGGTGGTGGTGTGAGTAGTAATACAGTGGTAGTGGTTGAGTGGGGAAATGATGGAGCTTTGGTAGGATGTAAGATATGCAAGGAGAGTGCATGCAGTGAGCATAGGTAAGGTATGCTTGTACATGTTAGTTGAGGAGGTGTGATAGTAGTGGGAAAATGGAGGAGGTAGTGTTGGGTTAGCGCTGTGGTTGGCTATTAGAAAGATGGGAGGGGTTTGTGAGTGTAATAAAGGTAGGACCACTGGGGGCGGGAGGAAATAGGGGGCAGGGTGGGGAGCGAAGTGGGTAGAGACCCTGTTAGCTGCATTTCTGAGGGGGCTGGAAACCATCAGGTAACAGAGTAAACTGATAAATGAACATATGATAGTGACAAAGGGTGGTTGTAGTTTTAAAAACGGTGCCTGCCACAGGTAATATTTATTAACTTTGGGATTGGCTTAAGGTAATAAACAGGGAAGGGGGAGAACAAGGGTGTGAGCAGGCAGTTCGCAGTACACTCAAACATCTACATTTATGGTAAGTGTACACAACTGTACTATGTTATTCGTGTTTTACTGTTGAAGTCATCACATTTGGGTAGATTCCCAAAGTTAAGGATGTGAGAAGGTATTTAGAAAGCATTAGGACCAGCAATGAGGCCCTGCAAGACTGCAGTGCAAAGCCAGCTCTAGATTTAAAGAAAATTGGCAGATGGTAATACTTGGTGAAAGTATGTACAGAACTCCAGGTAGCAGCTTCTAGGATGTCCCTGGTAGGGACGCCTCTGAGAAAGGCTGTAGAGGTAGATGCAGCCCTGGTAAAGAGGGGTCTGATCCCCTGTGGAATAGGTTTTCCACGGTGCTTATAGCAGAAATGAATGCACTGGCCTATCCATTTAGAAATAGTTTGCTTTGAAATAGCCTTCCCCCCTGCCCCTGTAGCAAATGTCACCAGCAGTTGTTCAGATTTTCTTTGAGGTTTAGTCCTGTCCAAGTAGTCTAAGTTGTCTGTGCACATCTAAGGAGTGCAGTATCCATTCCCCTATGTTCTGTGGATTAGGAAAGATGGTTGGCAGACGAATGGTGTGATTAAGGGCCACACTGCATACCACCCTGGGCATGAAAGAGGGGTTGGTCCTGAGGGACACCCTGTCCGCATGAAAGATGATGAAAGGCTCCACTGCCATAAGGGCCTGTAATTATGATACCCTTCTAGCTGAAGTGATTGCTAAAAGGAAAGCTGTTTTACAAGAAAGGAATGTTAAATATGCAGTAGCAGCTGGCTCGAAAGGAGGAAGAGTGAGTTTCTCCAATACAAAGTTAAGGTCCCAGGCAGGAATAGGAGCTCTCCTGGGTGGTCTTAAATTTTTGGCCCCTCTGAGGAACTGCTTGAGCAGTGGATGAGAGAAGAGGGGAAAGTTCTGTGTTATAATGAGCTGAAATGGCTGAGGATTGAATTTTGATGGAGGAGAAAGAGAGGCCCTTGTGAAGAATCTCAGTTAAGTATTGTAAAATCTGAGGTAAATTGGGCACTGCTGTGCTCAACCCTTGAGAATGGTTCCAGGTACAGAATCTTTTCCATTTTTCAGCATAAGATTTCCTAGTACTGGGCCCTCCTTGCCTCTAAGATGCTATCCATCACTGGTTTACTGAGGCATGGTAAAGGAGAGATTAGGTAATTAGCCAGGCTTCTAGGTTCAGTGTTTGAAGCTGAGGGTGCAAAATCTAGTTCTCCTGCCGAGACAACAGGGTAGGAATCTGAGGCAGGTGCCATGGGGCCAACAGTGACACACTGCACAAGAGGGGGTACCAGTGTTGGCGTGGCCAGTCTGCTGCAATCAAAATCGTCCTTGGTTTGTCTTGTTAGACCTTTAGTAGTACTTTGGAGAGCAGAGGCAGAGGAGGAAGGCATAACTTGATAGGTTTTTCCAGCTGAAGAACAGAGCATCCACTTTTCAGGCTTGTTTGTGGGGAGTCCTTGTGCAAAATATGTCCAATTGATAGTTCTGGGGGGAGGCAAACAGGTCTATATCTGGGCTACCCCATTTGCTTGTCAACATGTCGAAAATCCTTGGTTCCAGTTTCCACTCATGTGGGTCCATGAGGTTTCTGCTTAGTCCACCTGCCAGTGTATTTAGTTTTCCTGGCAGGAATTGAGCTTGTTGATGCACTTTGTAGCTCAAGGCTGTGTTCCACAATGCCATGGCTAGTCTGCAGAGAGGGTAAGAATGTGTCCCCCCTGCTAGTTTATGTACCACATAACAGTGGTGTTGTCCATCCTTACCATTAATTGTCCTGGAACAATGTGGTCCCCGAAGGCTGTCAGAGCATTCTGTACAGCTAACATTTCTTTTTGATTGATATGCAGGTGCATTTGACTTGGGTTCCATTTGCCCGGAATGCACTTCCCTGCCAGGTGAGCCCCCCATGCATAGTCTGATGCATCTGTTGCTATGGTTTAGACGGCAGGGGGTAGTGTGAATGGTAGTCCCTTGTTTTGGTGGCAGGCCTCTGCCCACCAAAGGAACTCTAGGCATAGGCAAGGTATGATAGGAATCATTGCTTCTAGATCCTGAGAATGCTGACACCATAGGCTTTTTAGATACCCTTGTAGTTTCCACATATGCAGTCTTGTATATGGAATAAGAATGCAGGAGGCCATGAACCCCAAGGCTTGTAGCATTTGCCTTGCAGATATAGCAGGGTTTTTGTGGCCACTTATTTGAAGTAGGTAGTCAAATGAATTTGTTTCTCTGGCGTGAGGAAAGCTATCTGGGAAGTTGTATTCAAGTTTCCTCCCAGGAATATAATTTGTTGACAGGGTACCAGGTGTGATTTCTTATCGCTGATGGTGCACCCCAGACAAGTTAGCACCCTTTGTACAAAGGCCAGATGATTCAAAGGTATGTCCTGGCTTTCCGCTTGAATTAGACAATCGTCCAGGTATGGGTATATTTGAACATTTCTTTGCCTGCAAAATGCAATGACTGGAGCTAGGCACTTTGTGAATATCCAGGGTGCAGTCGATAAGCCAAAGGGCAGTGCAGAGAACTGATAATGCTTGTAGCCTGCTTTGAAGCGTAGGTATCTTCTGCAAGATTCCCTGATTGGGATGTGCAGGTATGCTTCCTTTAAATCTAGTGTCGCCAACCAGGCATCTTTGGCTAGCATAGGAAGCAACTGGTTTATTCAGCATCTTGAATTTTGGAATCAACAAAAAGGTGTTTAGAGTAGACAGGTCCAGGATAGGACGCCATGAATTGTCTTTTCTGGGTACCAGGAAAAGTTTGGAGTAGAAGCCTTGTCCCTTTTCCTCTTCTGGTACCAACTGAATAGCCACTATGCTTAGGAGAGAAAGTACTTGCTTCTGGGACTCTGCCCACTGACTTGGAGGTAGATCTGGCCACCCGCTTGGTGTTGGTAACATTTTGAAGTGAAATCTGTATCCTTGGGACACTATATTTAAAACCCATTTGTCCTGGGTAATGAGTTCCCAGTTCTTTGCATGAAGAGCAATCTTTCCCCCTAAAGGGGCGGGCAGTTGAGAAGTGCTTGGAAGATTTAAAAAGTCATTGAGACATGAAGGGGAGTTTTATTACTCCCAGATTTGGAAGTGGAGGCCCCACACTGCTTAGTTCTGTGCGTACCCTGGAACTGAAGCCTGGGTGCTCTGCTGGATCTGGGTTTGGACTGAGAAGGTCTGGAAGAGACAGGAAAGGACCAATTCTTGGAAGGCCAATGCCTACTAAACCTTGGAGGTTGTACTTGCAAGAAATCTTTAACAGTTTGCATAGATTTAGCTTTTTCCTCCATCTTTTTAAGAACCTCTTCTGCCTTGTTGCCAAACAGGTGGTCCTGATTTAAGGGAGCATCCAGTAATTTTGCTTTAACATGATCTGGCACAGATTGCTCCTTAAGTCAAGCATGCCTTCTAAGTACAGACCCAGTTACAGCAGCCCTGCAAGATGACTAGTGAATCAAAACCAGATTGCAATTTATGTTTTCCAACTTGTTCATCTGAATGCAGTAAATCCTGTAAAATCCTTATTTTCAGCACAATCAGGAATCAACATTGTTTTCTGTTTTAGCAATCCAATAATATGCTGCTGATACTTTAACATATGAAACTGGCAGTTTAAGGCCCTAATAGCCAAAGTTGCAGAAGTATATACCTTCTTACCCCATCTATCCAGTGCCCCGGAGTCTCTATCAGAGGGGGTAGGATTTCTGGCAGTAGTAGCATTAATGACCTTGGGTCCCTGTGAAATGGTCTCAGGATCCGCAGTAGGATTTTTGAAAATGAACTTGTGAGAGTCAGGGACCCTGTAATATCTATCAGGTTTTCTGGGAGCAGGGGGTGAAGAGTCAGGGGCAAAGCTAGATTCCGAAAAGGCATCATCAACGTCTAGTACAGGAGGTATGGCTAAAGGCCTGTGCTGGGGCAGGAGTAAGAAATCCCTAAGCCTTTTTTTAGATTCAGAGAAATCCTGACTTTCCCAAAGAAAATGCTCCTTGAGGGTATGCAAGGTTTCACAAAAACAGAAATCCTCTGTGGGGGATGCAGAGGGAATAGAGTCCTCTGCATCAGAATCCTCATAAGTAGATAAGGGTAAAGCCTGGTCATCAGAGGAAACAGAAAATTCAGAATCTTGGTCAGAAGTATCACAAAGTCAGTCCTAGGTCTCTTAGAGGGGGAAGGTTGGCTTCCCCTGATTAAAGTAATAAGGTCTTCAGCCATTCTTATCACTTGTTTTTTACGCATAGAGGCCTGGTCATGCGGTCTGGGCATCAGTTTTCTAGGCATGGTTTGAGTTTTAGGCCTTGAAGAAGAAGATGGCGTTGGTTTAATACACAAGTCAGTAGGCCTGAATACACCCTCAGAAGCCTGTGCCTGCACAGCGGCTCCGGACCCATCCATGGTAGAGACATCTGCAGGTTCCACAGTTGAAGGATCTCGCAGCACACCGGACTCCGAATGGGTCTCAGTAGAGGCCTGTGAATCTGAAGTAGTGGGCGTCAGGGGCTGCGAAAGCGCCTCACTGAGTACCGGCGAACTGGCGACTGGCTTAGGAGAAGCGTCGTCGGCAGCTTTGGACCTCGGCGGCCTGTCTTTTTCTTTGCATTTTTTCGGAATGTTGGTTAGTCGGATGGCTTACCGAAGACATATCGGGATAATTAAACTGAGCACCAAAATATTTAGAAGCGTAAATATACAGACGACGGACAGTTTGTGGTTTAAATAAGGCACAAAACTGACAGCGAGGTACGTCGTGGTCAGGGCCTAAGCAAGGAATACTGTAAGAATGAAAATCTTTATGAGGTATTTGCTTTACACAAGAAATGCAATTATTTACTTTTACTGACATCAGTTCAGAGCAAGAAAAAGTTTCCCCAACAGGGTACTTAGCTTTTAGTTGAAGACTTCGGTTCTGAAACTCGAAAACGAAAATTTCAGGAGTCGGACGATCGGCACTTACGAACTGCTTCTGCTTCGGGCACCGCACGGCAAGAAAGACTGATGTAATGGTGTTGGCTGCATAATTTATACCCCTGACGACCTGATGTCATGGAAGAGGAGACAGCAACCGACGAAGGACCCAAGACTTTGTTAATCAGGCCGACTGAGGACTACTGCAAGCAGATAACCCAAATGTGATGACTGCAACAGTGAAACACGAAGAACATCAGAGGAAAGAATCTGGGCTGGTGGGTTGACGAATTGCCCCCTGGAAAGGAGGGATTTCATCCCACTGCCATATGTAAATCTTAATGAATGATCTTCAGAACCCATTTGTCAAACTATCTGTTCCCAAAGAGAAAAGTTGAGATTCAGACTTTCTGGAAGGGAAAAGGGATGATCAGATTGTGGGGGGGGGGGGGTACTTTAGTCATTCTGATTTGTTGGACTGTCCTTGGTTTTGAGAGTTCCCAAATTATTTTTGGAACCCAACTTAGACATTTCTTTTTAAACATCTGTTTACCTGCACTGTGGTGACCGCATTTGTTTTTTGCTGAAATTGGATGGAGAGTTAGAGAATTCCTTAGAAAATTTGGAAAAGGAGGGCTGAAATTCCTAGAGATTACATGCATCAATGTATCCCTTTCATCACACTATTTTCATAACCTCTGCAGCATAAGCAAAAAATAAATTTCTGTCCCAAGGCAAATTTAAAATCTCATCATCCAGGAGGTCCAGACAATGCAGCCATGCAAACCTCCTCAAAGCAGTACCATTAGTCCTAGCCTTGCTGGAAGTTATCAACGGAGTCATACATACACTGTAAGCAATGAGTTGTGGCCTGTAAAATGGAAGAAATTAAATTATTTAAAGCAGATTTTTCTTCACAAGAAGAAACTGCAGACAAAACACCACCCACACTTTCACAATTAGTCAGAATAAATTTTAACATACGAGCCTGAAAAATTAAAAATTCTGAAAATCAAAGTAGAAGCAGCATTTACTTTTTTTTCTCATATTTAACAATAAGCTTTCCATCATAGCCACAAAGAGTAGGATTGGAATTACTGATGTTTAATAGCAGGAGGATTAACTAAAGCTATAGCTGCTCTTTCAAGTTTGGGAAGAACTTTATACATGCTATCTGACTTTTTGAGTAGGCTTAAAAAGGCAGAGGCCACTACTTTGTTCAGATTGTCAAAGACAGACCGTTGTCCCCACCCATCCACCGCCCAGTTTATCCTTGTCTGTAGTGAAGGCAGACATTGGCTTTCGGCAGTTGCTTAGATGGTTCGTCTGAGGCTAAGGAAACAGCTGAAGGGTCAGCTACATTATTCTTAAAAAGGAATCTAAAGGCATATGGAACCCTGTACATCTGGCCTTTTGGCAGCTCGGGGAAGAGAGTCAGGAGGAGTGGACATGGAAGCGAAGGTGTTCAAAAAGATCTCCAGAAATGGAGGAACAGGAGAAGGCCCTGAACTGCTCACTTCCAACAGACTGTACTCTCTCTTTTGGAAATCATTGATTTGCTTAAAAACGCCACTCAAAATGTTTCATGATATTTATAAGGGTCTCGCCAAAAACATGCCTCTTCCAAAGAAGAATCAGGAGAGAATCCTCCTCATCATTGCACACCTGGCCAGGGCAGTGAATCTGACTGCAGTAAGATCTCCCAGAGGAAAAGTATTCCACAGTACTTTTCTGTGTGTGTACAGGAGCTGAAAAGGAGAGGTTTAAGGACCATTCTGGCTTTGAACAGGCTCTGAGAAAAGTCCACCCACTCCTCCTCCCCCCTAGAAAGGGGAGAAGGAGAGACGTTTGGTCTTTTGTCACTTTTTCTTTGGGGTGACGTCCGCCTGCATCAAGTACAGATGCTCTTACCTCTGATGTACTTCAGTTTTCCAGAATTCTCTTCCCATACTAAAATTTGCAGGATGCCTTCTGGCTCCTTTGAGGTACTGATCAGTGGTTTACCATTCTCAGTTGTAGCAACAGTCTCTTTGGATGTGTGGTTCTATGGTGCCATAACAGCCTCCAAATCAGTCATGATACAGGGCATCTGAGGTAGAGTTGGGCATACCATGGACACAGAATCAAACTTGGCAGACTGAGGTCTCAGGTCTAGGCTTTTTCAGTTTATTCCAGAGTAAGTGGAAGGTACGTCAGTTGAAGAAGGATAAAAGCCATCTAACACTGGACCAAATGCTTCACTCAATGTGCCTTTAAGAACCTTTTCAATGAAGACAAATGGGAATGCAATATATTGAGAACAAAGACAGGCAAATGGCACAATATCTGCAGTCCTGTTCTGCTCCTAGTACAGGAGGGACAATGTGTACAGAGGTCTTTTGCCTACTCCTCAAAGCTGACACTTAACCAATCACAGCACAACGGCTTAAACAAGATGGAATGTTCTCCAATGTTTAACTTTATTTGAATCCGATAAGGCTTATGGTACAAACGATCTCACAAAGATCAGACCGATGGGTGAGACCTGCATTCAGGCTGGTGGTGAGAGCGCCTGAGGATTTATGCTCATATGTCTGCTGTGAGCCGAGGTCAAACATCGGTAGTAATCGGGAAAGTTGAGGCTTTGTTATCTTTGGCTAGAAATCAGAGGTAAAAACCCATCTGTTTGAAATACTGCAACGGTAATTTCAGTTGGGGCATCTGGCCCAGTTACAGCTACTCTGGACCCAGCATCCACAAAATCATGAGCACTTTAAAGAATGCATAGTAACTTGTGTTACTGAACAATTTATGCCATGGTGGAGTCAGATGTACCATGGATTCCGTAACCTATGTGGGTACGCTAAAATCAGATTAGGCAGACTGAGAATCAGGCCTAGGCTTTTTGAGTTTATTCTTAAGTGTGGAGGGATCTGACAAATGCTTCAGACACTGGATCTAACAACGTGTTCAGTGAAGACAAATGGGAGTGCAATCTCTTGGGAACAAAGGGCTGGTAAATGGAACAAGATTTGTAGTTGTACTGTTCTTATTCATGTCAGAAAAAGATTCCAGTAGATTACTTAGCTATGCGAGTCTAACAGCAGACTGTCCCAAATGCCAGGGTTTAAGATGTATATGCTATCTTCCCATACCCATCAATGTCCCTCCTATCCTTGTCAGAGGGTACAGAATTAGCAGCAGTCATGTATTTAGAACTAGAATGTTTGACTAATGAAATTATTGTGTCAGCCACAGGTTATGGAACAGTTTCTGGAAAAGGAATTTATGGGACTGTGGTACCTTTATAAAGCCTGTTTTTGTGTGCAGGAGACTATCAAGTGTAGTACAAGCAGCATTAAAAGCATCCCCAAGAGCAATAATAACAGGAGGGACAGCCAAAAGCTTTGGAGTCTCAACCTGCATAAGATCATATTTTCTTTGCATATCAGACATTTCTTTTTATCCACTGGAAGAGGTTATTCACCCTGCCTATGGTGCCTGAAAATGAAAGCTAATCTACTGGAGAATTTAAAAAAATATGTTCTTAAGAGACTGACTCAAAGGAGTCAGAAGACACCTGCGAGACATAGTCTAGTCCAGTCTCTTAGATGTTAGACTGGGAATCACTTTCTGAAGGGAAGAGAAAGAAAGGAAGACTTTCATTTTTAGATGTCAACACAGTAAAGCTGACTGCAGTGACTGAAAAGCCTTAGAAAGGCCATTAGCAAAGGGGAAGCATTCTTCAGACTCTTCAGTAGATGGGGTTGGAGGAAGAAAAATATGCTTAAGGTTTCTGATGTCTCTTTTTTGCAGTATCCAAAGAGAAACTCCAAGTGGTCTCAGATGCATGGACTTCAAAGTGGGAGACAAGTAACAATTCTCTCACCAGAAACGGAGGGACACCATATGGCCCTTCCAAATTCACCAAGCAAGGTTGTCCTTTCTAAGGAGCAGCCATATATCCTGCCCTGAAGGACATGTTAGACTCCCAACCCTTAGCAGCATCTTGAGGAGCAATACCAGAGGGGCTGGAGGAAAACGATGGATGGTCCATGGATTCTGATAAGGCCACAGCACAGTCGCCTGCTGAGGGCCAGGGTAGAAAGGGATAAGTACAAGTTGCTGGGAGAACCTACCATCTTCCTCTGCTTAAAGGAGTCAAGAAGGGAGACGTCAGAGATGCCAGCACTGGAGTCCATAGTCAATTTCATGAGGACCCTTAAGCCACTGGTTTTCCTAGATAAAGGTTGAGGAAGCTGAACAGACTTCTACTACTTTTCAAAGTAAAGGATAAACAAATATTAAGACAAATGGACATTGGGCGACTCCGGGCATACATCTGCTCACTCGGATTTATGCTGCACACAGAAGGTGCTTAAAAGCTTTTGAATACTGGCTGATGTCCAGTCCCTGTAAATATATGTCTCATATAGTTTAGTTGACTCCAACAGTGATCTAATAATGAACAACATGTAGTACAGTAAACACCATAAACAAAAACACCAAATAAAAAAGTTATGTACTCACCATAATGTTCCATCTGAGTAGTTCTACTTCATTTGTCTTCAACCTATGGGATCCTCAGATTCACACTGGATCCGACATGGACGCATTTTCCAGCTATGGCTCTGAGCTCCATGCTCCTCTCCTTACCCATAATGCCCATTGTCTCCCTTCAGATTGAGTTTGCTGCCTAACAGGTATCAGATACCCGACCAAATAACACCTTATCCTCTAACACAAACATTACAAAAAAACTTTAGCCCTGACAGAACCAAAGATCCCAGCAATAACTGTCCGGTACAAAGGACATGTCACATCCCAAAGGATAAGGTTAGGGGGAAGGAGGGGGGGGACAGTTGAAGACAAATGAAGTAGAACTACTCAGATGGAATGTTATGGTGAGTACATAACCATCATCTGAAGTAGTTTACTATATTTGTTCTTCAACTTGGGGGACAAGTCCCCAACTACCTAACTCTTGGGATGCCCTCATGGAAGGATACTCCGGAGCACCGCAGGACCAAAGGATGCTCTACTCCTAGAGACCAAATCCAGTTTATAATGAGAAGTAAAGGTGTGAGATGAGGCCCAAGTAGCAGCTGAACAAATATCTAAAAAGGCCCTAGACCAAAAGGCTGCTGATGTAGCCATAGATCGGGTCGAATGAGCCTTCACTCTTCCTGGAAGAGACCAACCTCTATCTGAGTAAGTCCGGCCAATGCATTGTGAAATCCAGCGAGCAATATTCACCATAGGAGACAAAAAATTTATCAGACTTGCAGAAAGGTTTAGTCCTGTGCAAATTAAAACCTCAACTGCCTATGTACATACAAGCAAATGTAATTTGTATTCCGCTTTGTTCTGGTAGTTTGGAAAAAATACTGGTAAATGAATAATCTAGTTAATATTGGTCTCCAAAGCTACCTTAGGAAGGAAAGACAGGTTAGTGCGTAGTGACACTATCCTTGTGAAAGATCATGTAAGGGACTTTGACAGAAAGAGCTTGAAGCTCCGACACCTTTCTAGCAGATGTAATGGCAATGAAGGAGGCAGTTTTCCAGGTAAAAAACTGTAGATCCACAGATGCCGCAGGCTCAAAGAGAGGAGAAACTAATGCCTGCAACAATAAAGTGAGGTCACAGAGGAATCGGGTCCTTAACCGGGGGTATGAGAAGAAAGGCACCTTTGGGAAAAGTTTTATAAAGTTTAGAAGAAGCCAAAGAAGATATGTCTACCCCAACATGAAAATTAGGAAAGGCAGCTAGTCAGACTTTCACCATTGATGAACTAGCGCCCTGATGAAAAATGCTAGCTAGAAAATCTAAAACCGCTGAAAGTGGTGCAATGAAAGGGTCCAAAGACCTCAGAATGGCCCGTATAGAAAAACATTTCCATTTACTGTGATAAACTTTTCTGGTGGATGATTTATGAGCCACCACCAGAATGGATTTAACAGGAGATGACAGACCAGGTGTCCTAAGAATCATGGGAACCGGAGCAGCCAAGCAGTGAGCTTCAGACTGTCCAGATCTGGATGAGGAATCCCAGAGGAACGTGAAAGCATATCTGGGACCGGATCCAATGTCCACGATGGTACAACTAGATGAGACCTGAGTAAGGGGAACTAAACCTGTCGAGGCCAGAATGGGGAATGAGGATCACAGTGCTCCCCAGCCTCCAGGCTTTCTGTAGAAACTTTGACATGAGGGGAAGAGGAGGATATGCATAAAGAAGCCCAGGAGGCCAAGCATTAATCAGAGCATCTCTGGGGGCTTCCCCCAGCAGGGGGTTCAGAGCGAAAGACTCGCTGCATTTCACGTTGGAAGGAGATGAAGAGATTGCAGCACGGACGACCCCACTCTAGGAAGATCTGTTCCCATTACTGAAGGCTTCAGAGACCACTCATAAGGCATCAGGACAGAGCTGCTGAGCCTGTCTGCTAAAATGTTGGACCATCCTGGAATGTGCACTGCCACCAGAAAACTGCCGGTGGATGTCACCCATTTCCACACTCTCATGGACTCTCGACATAAGAGATTAGATCTGTTCCCCCCTGTTTTTTGATATACCAGACCACTGACATGTTGTCCGTCTGAATTGCAATTGTTCCAGAGGAAGATGAGCATGGAGGGCCTGCAACACAAGAAGAACCACTCATCTCTAGAACACTGATGTGCAGATAGGTCTCAGAAGGGGACCATGTGCCTTGGACTGTCCTTACAGAGCAATGCCCCCACCCTAGTAGGGAGGCATCCATGGTCACTGTGGTTTGAGGTAAAGGAGGTTGAAAAGGAAGTCCCTTGAGGAGATCCAGGGACTGAATCCACCAACAAAGGGAGTCCCTGCACGCTTTTGAAATTCTCACTGGAAAAGACAAAAGAAGGTCTAACAAAGACCACTGAACTGCCAGTGTCCACTGCAGTACCCTCATATGAAGGCGTGCCATGGGGAGAAGATTTACTGTTGCCACCATAGAAGCTAGAGCTCTTAACACTGTTTCGGCTGATGGTAAATGGGTCTGAAGAATATGCAAGACATGTAACCTCAAGCTGTGTATCCTGTCTGAAGTGAGGAACACCTTTGATTGTATAGTGTCCAGCAGTGTCCCAATGAAATCTAGAATCTGAACCGGGTGAAGAACAGACTTATTCATATTGATCGTAATGCCCAACTTGTTGGCTAGCTGAAGGAAGGAGTCCTTGGCCTGACATAGTAGATGCTCTGAGGGGGTGGTAAAGAGCCACTCGTCCAGGTGCAGAAAGATCTGAATGCCCTAAAGCCGCAAGTGAGCTGCTACTACTGCCATTACCTTGGTAAACACCTGGGGGTCTGTGGTGAGACAGAAGGGAAGGGGTTGAAATTGGTAATGATTGGCTCCCAGCCAGAAGCGAAGGAACCTCTGGGAGTGCCTGTGCATCTTGATGTGATGGTGTGCATCCTGGAGGTCTATCCAGCACATCCAGTCTCTGATCTGCAGATAAGGCAGGATAGATTGAATCGTGACCATCCGGAATTTTATCTTGGTTACTGACAGGTGCAATTGGGACAGATCCAATACTGTTCTGAGGTCCCCCGTCTTTTTTGGCACTAAAAAGAACCTGGAATAAACCCTGGACCCGGACTGGTCTGGAGGGACCGGTTGGATGACTTGTTTTTTTAGCAGCGAGTCTACCTGCACTGCTGCCTCCTCCCGCTGCGAAGGTGGGACGTCCGGGGGGGGCTTTGTTAGATGGGGAGGATCCTTGAAGGGAACAAAATATCCTCTGGATACGACTCGCAACTCACTGATCTGTAGTGATGGACTCCCATGCTAGTGGGTGAAGCAATAGATGACCCCCGACTGCCTCCAGAGATGAACAGCCCGGCAACCCCTCAAGGTTTATCCGAGAAAGGTTCTCAGGACCTGACATTCCTAGGACCCCCTCTGCCTCTAGGGTGGCATCTTTCATATCCCCCTCTGCCTCTGGGGGAAGGCGAGTCGCGAGTCCCGAGTATCCTGGGAAAACACCTGAGACTTGCAGAACCACATCTTCTTCTGGCCTTGCTGGCTCCTGGAAAAGGACCTTTGAGGTGGTGAGAAGTGGACCCCAATGGCAGACAGCGTCTTTCCTTCCTTCTCGCTGTGGACCAAAGTCTCTCTTACCATCTATCCAAAAAGGGAAGAGCCATTATAAGGAGCATTGTAAAAGACTCATTGAAAGGCTCAGAGAACTGACATAAGCAGAGCCAGCCATGGCGCCAGATTGTAATGCCTGACCCCGATGCCCGTGCGGCTCCCTCTGTGGCATGGGAGAGCAAATGCATAGACGTGTTGGCTACAGATTTTAGGGTGGCCATTCATGCATCAAACATCTTCCTGTCCTCTGCTGACAGGGACCCTAAGGTCGACTCCATGACTTCTTTGACCAGGTCTCTCTGGAGTCGAATAACATGCACCATGTAGTTCAGCGCCCTTACGCAGAAGCATAAACTCACTTCCCAAAACGATCCAGTGCTCTCGAATCTCGGTCAGGCCGGTGGACCATGGAACTCTCCTGGGCGAATTCCTTCTTGGTGGCTACCGTCACCAGCATAGCATCTACAGGGGACCCCTTGTGCCAGTGTAATTTTGTCTGTGGGGGGGGCCCTTGTGCCAGTGTAATTTGTCCGCAGGAGGGCTTAAGACCTTGTCCTGGCACTTGGGTATTGGCTTAACGGTGTCTGGCTCCTTCCCTGCCTTAGATGTTATCAAATCCACAAGTGGATCAGCAGGAGGGGATACCCAAGAGGAAGACGGGCCCGAGCCAAATGCCTACAGAAACACGGACTCATCAGAGGTTGGTTTTGGGGTGGACCACCCCCCTCTTTGGTAGAGAATCTCCATGAGGTCTCCAAAGGAGACGTCTTCGGGGGTGATATTGGGAACCTTCCCCTTCATCCAGGTCCGTGTCTTTGGTGAGCGACTCTGGGGGAGAGTCCAAGTGCCTCCTTTTACATGTATGCTTGCGGGTGGGCTCCTTAGGGGGGACTATCTGGGGAGGTCTCGCAAGCGGGTTGTTCCAAGGCCAGAACATCCTGGAGTACTACGGCTATGGGCTGTCCCCGAGAGGGCAAGATGGTTGGACCTGCACTTAAGGCCAGGGGTGTCTGGAAGGACTCTGAAGATGAAATAGAGGCCTCAACCCTGCGAGAACTCTCTCCACCACGTTGAATGCGGAGGAGGAACGGACCTCCTGGGCTGAACTCATGGAAGCCACTTTCTCCCCATCCAACCGGGGAGTCGGAGCAGAGATGACAAGGGGAATGCTTCTCTCAGACAAGCTCGGAGCAGAGAGCACTCCCTTGAATCCGAAACGAGGCTACGGCTCCAAGAGCTCGGATTCAATCTAGTTGGATCTGACACACTCAAGGCACTGGCTGGCATCGAGGTACAGGGTACCATCAGCGCTTACCCCGTGACTCCGAACGCCTTTGGATGCAACAACCCCAAAACCGCAGGTTGGATTGGGGAAGGAGTCTAAATACTGGCTGGAAGGCACCCACTCCAGTGGGAGAAGGCCCTGGCAAAACCCCATCTGGATTTGAGTGCGGATAAACCTCCACATCAACTTGTCCATTTCCACTTCAGATAGGCTCCAGGTAGAGTGGGAGGATGCTGTGAAGTGGGCCAGGAGAGCTGGTGGGGAGAAGGCCTAGGGGGCGACCAGCTAACTAGAACCTTGGGGACCTGAGCAGAGGTATAACAGGCCTGGAAACAAGCTTAACCTTCGGTGGGGGGGCTGGCCTCTGATGAGCAGTCCAGAGAGAGCTTGAGAGGTCAGTCCTTCTTGACCTTATCCCCTTCCCCAGGCCTCTTGGTGATTGTCTTGCTGTGTGAGCAGGTGGGTAATTTGTGGTAGAATCCATGGTGGGCCCTGGGCCATATTCCTTAATAGTGGGTAACAGTGCTGGCGTGGCCAGTCTGGGGCAATGAGTATCATTTGGGGCCTCTCCATCTTGACTTTCAGTAGCACCTTTGTGAGAGGGGGTAGTGGAGGAAAGGCATATACTGTTAGCATTTTCCAACTGAATGAGAGTGCATCCACTTTCCAAGCTTGATGGTGAAAATTCCTTGTGCAAAACTTTGTTAGCTGATAGTTTTGAGGGCTGGCAAACAGGTCTATGTCTGGGAGCCCCCATTTTTGAGTTATCATTGCGAATACTTGTGGATCCAGTTTCCACTCGTGGGGATCCGTGATGTTTCTGCTTAGGTCGTCTGCCAATGTGTTCTTTTTTCCTGGCAGGAATTGAGTTTGTAATTGAACTTGGTAAGCCAGTGCTGTGTTCCACAAGGTCATTGCTTGCCTGCATAGAGGGTAGGAGGGTGTACCCCCTTGTTTGTTTATGTACCACATTACTGTGGTGTTGTCTGTCCTTATGATAAGTTGTCCTGGATGCAAGAGGTCCTTGAAGGCTGTCAGAGCAGTTTGTACAGCTAGCATTTCTTTTTGATTAATGTGCAGATTCCTTTGATCTGCTGTCCATAAGCCTTGAACGCACCATCCTGCCATGTGTGCCCCCCAGGCATAGTCCGATGCATCTGTTGTCATAGTTTGCTTGGCTGGGGGTAGGGTGAAAGGCTGACCTTTGTTGAGGTGACATGCCTGTGACCACCATAGAAACTCCTGTTGAAGGCAGGGAATGAGATTTATCATTGTTTCCAAGATATGGCTGTGTTGAGTCCATACGCTTTTTAGGTACCATTGTAATTTCCTCATATGCAGTTTTGCAAATGGTATTAGTAGTATGCAAGATGCCATGAAGCCCAAGGCCTGCAGAATTTTTCTTGCAGAGAGTTGGGTCTTTGTTGCCATTGTTCTGAAGTATTGAGTTAATTGTAGTTGTTTCTCTGGCGTCAGATAAGCCATCTGGGCCGTTGTATTCAAGCTGGCACCCAGGAAAGTCATATTTTGTGAGGGCACTAGTTTTGATTTCTTTTCGTTTACTGTGTACCCTAGGCAACTTAGAAGATGTTTTGCAAAAGCCAGGTGTTGTAAGAGAATGTCCTTGCTTTCTGCTTGGATGAGACAGTCGCCCAGGTATGGGTATATTTGAATTCCTCTTTGCAGAATGCAATTACTGGTGCCAATCATTTTGTTTAGACCCTGGGCGCAGTAGATAAGCCAAAGGGCAGTGCAGAGAATTGGTAATGGGTTGAACCTGCAATGAAACGGAGGTATCTTCTGCAATTTTGTCTGATAGGGACATGCAGGTATGCCTCCTTGAGGTTCAACGTTACTAGCCAAGCTTTCTTGCCCAACATGGGAAGAAGCTGCTGTAGTGTTATAGCATCTTGAATTTGGGTACTTGCAAGAAGGTGTTCAAAATTGAAAGGTCCAGAAAGGGTCTCCAAGCATTGTCCTTTCTGGGGACTAGAAAGAGCCTTGAGTAAAATCCTTGGCCTTGCTCCTGTGTAGGTACCAGTTGAATGGCTCTCATGTCCATGAGAGCTGTAATTTGTTTTTGTGCCTCTGCCCATTGATTTTGTGGCAGATTTGGCATTCCTTTTATCCTTGGCAAGGTGTGAAAATGGAATCTGTATCCGTGTGAGATAATGTCTAGGACCCATGTGTCCTTTGTGATGGTGCACCAGTTGTCTGCAAAAAGTGCTAATTTTCCTCCCAAGGGAGCTGCCAAGAGGGTTTTGCTTGGCAGTTTGAGGTTTAAGTCATTGTGTTTGCCTTCTAGTGGTTTGGGACCTGTCTTCTGCTCCCTTCTGTGTTGTACTGCCCCATTGGCGAGGTTTGTAAGGGATTTGTGCTTGTCCTCTGCCCCTTGGGCACCTGTATTTACCCCTCTGTGGTCTGTCAGAAGCTGGAAAGGACAAATTTTTTGTTGGCCAATTTCTCCTGAAGCGTGGGGGCTGTACCTGTAAGAAATCTTTGACCGTCTGCATAGATTTTGCCTTATCCTCCATTTTCTTTAAAAACCTCCTCTGCTTTAACCCCAAATAAGACATCCTGCTGTAAGGGTGCATCCAGTAACTTTGCTTTAACATGATCAGGCAGAGATTGTTCCTTTAACTAAGCATGCCTATGTATAACAGACCCAGTAACAGCTGCTCTAGAGGAAGCTTCCAAGGCATCAAAACCACATTGTAAAGTATGTTTGCCCACCTGTTCAGCTGCATGCAACAGATCTTGCATTTCCTTGAATTCAGACTGTTGAGGTTGCGTGCCCAACTTTTGTTTTATTTGAGACATTAGGAATTGCTGGTATTTAAGCATGTGAAATTGACAATTTAGTGCTCTCATTAGCTAGAGTAGTTGAGGTGTAAACCTTCTTCCCCCACCGATCTAGTGTGCTGGAGTCCCTTTCTGAGGGTACAGGATTTTTAGCCATAGAAGCCTTAGCCCCTTTGGGACCCTGGGAGATTGTCTCTGGATCAGCAGCAGGGCTTTTGTACAGGAATTTGTGAGAGTCAGGCACTCTATAGTATCTATCTGGTTTGGCTGGAGCAGGAGGCAGAGAATCTGGATTTAGACTAGATTCTAAGACATCATCCACTATGTCCAAAACTGGAGGGATAGCAAGTGGTCTGTGCTGGGGGAGAAAAGAAACTCTCGGAGCCTTTTCTTTGAGTCAGAGTAGTCCTGACCTTCCCAGTGGAAATGTTCCCTCATGGTGTGTAAGGTTTCCCCAAAGGAATAATCTTCAGGGGGAGAAGCTGAGGGAATGGAGTCTTCAGCATCAGAATCTTCATAAGGGGGAAAGGAGTAATCCTGTTTCTCAGAGGAGCCTGAGGAAACAGACACCTGATCAGAGGAGGCATAATCCTCCTCTTGTCTAGGCCTTTTGTCGGGGGGGGGGTTGGGAACCCCTGATCAAAGAAATCAAATCTTCAGCCATTTTAAGCATCTGTTTCTTAGGCATAGGGCCTTGACCTGGAGACTGAAGTGTAGGCTTTTTTGGTTTTAGAGGAGTCTTAAGCTTAGCATAAGATTTTATGGTGAGGGTAGTCGGTCTGAAGACACCTTCAGAAACCAAAGGTGTTTCTGCAGCACCAGCTACCCCTACTGCAATGTCGTTGGTACGGCCTAAGGAAAATGGCTGCGTCGGCCTAGAACTCTCTGCTGGGGGATCCGATGTGGTCTGAGGATCCAATTCAGCGGTAGCCAGGGGCTGGTGTAGGCGCCTCACTGAAAACCGGAGAACCGGCGACCAGCCCAGCCGAGGCCTCGGAGTATGGCGTGGATCTAGGCTGCCTGTCTTTATCCTTGCGTTTTTTATTCACGCCGGTAGTCGGTTGCTCCGACGGCATAGTGTAATTAAATTTTCTACCTAAGTAGTGTCGTGCGAAATCAAAATGTCGCTTAATAGTTTGCTTATTGAACCTAGCACAAAACCAACAACCAGTGACGTCGTGGTCTGGGCCTAGGCAAGGTATATCAAAAGAATGAAAGTCCTTATGAGGTATTTGCTTCCCACAAGAAATGCAATTGTTACTCGGACTGAGGCAAGAAAAAGTTCCCCAATGGGGTACTTAGCTTTGAAGACTTTGGACTGAAACTCTATTTGAAAATCTCAGGTGTCGGCCGACCGGCACTTGCGAACTGCTTCTGCTTCGGGCACCGCGCGGCAAGAAAGACTGGAGAAAATGGCGTCAGATTCCTCTGATATACCCCTGGCACTTTGATGTCAGGGAAGAAGCAACGGCAACCGATGCCGGACCAAGACTTTGGAATTCGGGCCGATTGCGGGACCGCCTGACGGCAGGATAACCCAAGTGTGATGACTGCGGCAGGGTAACACGATGAACATCCGACAACCAGTGACGTCGCGGTCAGGGCCTAGGCATGGGATACAACAGGAATGGAAATCCTTATAAGGTATTTGCTTCCCACAAGAAATACAGTTATTAACTTTTACTGACATCGGTCTGAGGCAAGAAAAAGTTTCCCCAACGGGGTACTTAGCTTTGTAGAAGACTTCGGTTCTAGATTCGGAATGAAAATCTCAGGAGACGGCCGACCGGCACTTGCGAACTGCTTTTGCTTCGGGCACCGCGCGGCAAGAAAGACTGAAGAAAATGGTGTCGGCTGCATCTTGTATACCCCTATCGCACTGACGTCAGGGAGGAGGCGACAGCAACCTATGCCAGACTTTGGAACTCAGGCCGACTGGGGAACCGCCTGACGGCAGGATAACCCAAGTGTAATGACTGCAGCAGTGTAACACGACAAACATTGGGAAGACGAAGCAGCAGCCGCTACTTTCTTAGCGGGGGAAGGTAGGACATCAGTCCCAGCAGAGGAGGGCAACAGGCCTTTAACAATCAGTTTGGCCCACCTGTCCTTAAGTTCTCTGGGGTTAAACCCAGTGCAAATAGACAGGGGGACTGGAGTTGAGCCATTCCAAACAAACCACTCAGAGTGTGGCCATCTGCCGGGGAAAGCTTATGGCCACACTCTGTGCACCTTTTGAAACCAGGCTTTGGGGCGTCTGCCATGCCTCAGCCGGTCCAAAAGAAAACATACACACACATGCTACCACGAGGAAAGAAAAGAGGGGAGGAAGATAGAAAAGCCTACAAGAAACAAGCTACCAAGAACCCCGTGAAGGTATAGATAGGTTAGGAGTGAAAAAGATGGGTAGAAAAGCCAAAATAAGTCAAAAATTACTTTGACAGAACACCAATATCACAATGGAGCTTGGACCACACTGCTTCATTCTCAGGTGGCAAACAAGATCTGAAGGGAGACGGGGATATTATGGGTAGGGGGGGACCATGGAGCTCGGAGCCGTAGCTGGAAAATGCGTCCGTGTCAGATCTGATGTGGATCCGAGGACCTCACAGGTTGAAGACAAATGAAGTAAACTACTTAAGATAAAATAAGAAGTTATGTACTCACCATAACGTTCCATCTGAGTAGGTAAACTTCATTTGTCAGCAACCTATGGGTTATCAGATCCAAGCCGGCAGTTTCCAACAGCTAAGATCAGAGCTCCAAGCTCCTCCCCCTTACCCATAACTCCCTGCCATCCCTTCCTGAACTCAGACAGAGTTTGCCTAAAGCAAGGCTTGCAATCACCACCTATCTAGGGTAAATTGGGTACAATTTACCGTGAAGCGGGAAAATCAAGAACATCCAAAGAGGACAGGGGGACGGAGGGCGGGACGGTTGCTGACAAATGAAGTTTACCTACTCAGATGGAACGTTATGGTGAGTACGTAGCTTCTTAATCTGAAGTAGTTAACTTCATTTGTGCATCAACCTATGGGACAGAGTCCCCAGCTACTTGAAACTTGGGAGGCCCTCAAGGAAGGATGTTCTGGAGCACTGCGGAGCCAAAAGATGCTCTCCCTCTGGAAACCAGATCTAACTTATAGTGGTTTTTAAATGTGTATGAAGAAGCCCACGTGGCAGCCGAGCAGATGTCATCCAACGAAACTCTGGCTCGAAAGGCAGCAGAGGTTGAAATAGACCGAACTGAATGGGCATGGACTCCCTGAGAAGCAGGCCTGCCAGAACTCTCATAAGCCAAGAGAATACACTGAGAAATCCACCTGTATAGTTTGACTTTAGAAACAGCTTTCCCCAAACTGGACTTAGCAAAGGACACAAACAGCTGATCTGAACATCTATAACAGGCTGTCCTGTGCAAATAAAATCTCAACGGTCTGTGTACATCCAAACAGTGTAACTTGTATTCGCCCTTATTTTGGTAATTGGGGAAGACTGGCAAATCAATAGACTGCTTAATGTTAGTTTCAGAAGCAATTTTGGGAAGAAAAGAGGGACTTGGTCCTGAGGGATACCCTATCCTTGTGGAAGGTCAAGTACGGAGGCTTGGCAGAAAGGGCCTGAAGCTCAGAAAATAGAAGTTATGTCCTTACCATAACGTTCCATGTGGAGTGTTCATCTCGCCTTTGTTCTTACACATGGGTTCGGAGCCGATCCTCGGCTCCATGCCGGCCTCTTGCAAGCTCTGCATCGAGAAGAAGCTCGAGACAATCTAATACCCACAATCCCCCTCTGCCTTTACCTCAGATCTAGTTTGCAAGCAAACCAATCTACATAATAGCACATTCATGCCATACACCTATACATATATAAACAGACACATATAAAGTATATGTGTATACCAACTATGTACACAGAATAATGACAGTAGCAAAAAATGCTTCTGGCCAGGCATCAAAGAACGTTCATCCTAAGGGTGGGAGGGTGGGACTGTAAGAACAAAGGCGAGATGAACACTCCACATGGAACGTTATGGTAAGGACATAACTTCTATATGTGATAGTGTTCAATCTCGCCGTTTGTTCTTACACATGGGTAGCGTCCCTAGCTCCTTGATCCTGAGGAACTCACGGGAGGACGTTCTTGAGCACAGTGGAATCAAAAGTTGCCCTGTCCCTAGAAACCTTGTCTACTTTATAATGAGAAAAATATGTATGTGGCTTAGACCAGGTAGCAGCCGCACAAATAGCATCCAGAGGTAGGCGAGCTGCATGAGCCAAAGACGTAGATATTGATCTTGTGGAATGTCCTTTGGGTTTGTGTAAAAGGGGTTGATTTGCAGAATCGTAGACATAGATTATACAATCCGTTAACCACTTAGAAAGAGTTCTTTTGGTAACTGCAAGTCCTTTCCTGCTATCAGCAAAAGCCACAAAGAGTTGATCTGTTTTCCTGTGATCTTTTGTTCTATCCAAATAAAACCTTAGCTGTCTGTGAACATCCAATTTGTGTAACATATACTCCATTTTGTTGGAGTGGTTTTGAAGAAAGTGGGTAATTCAATGGACTGATTAATATTGTTAATAGAACACACTTTAGGGAGGAAGGATGAATTGGTTCAAAGAGAAACTCTGTCAGAGTGAAAGATCAAATAAGGGTGCTTGATGGAGAGAGCCTGAAGTTCAGACACTCGTCTAGCAGAAGTAATGGCTACCAGAAAGAGAGTTTTCCAGGACAAAAATTTTAATGGGCAAGAAGAGGCAGGTTCAAAGGGGGGCAACATTAATTTAGATAGCAACAAGTTTAGACTCCAAGGTGACGTAGGAGATCTGACCGGTGGTCTAATATGAAAAACTCCTTTTAAAAAGGCTTTACAAAGTCTGTGAGCCATGATAGGAGCTCCACATTCTTCCACATGGAAATTCGAAATGGCAGCCAATTGAACTCTTAGAGTAGCAGGAGAAGCACCCTGATGAAATAAGTCTGTTAAGAAAGTACAGTTTTGTACCTACCATAAATGTAGATGTTCGAGGATCCACATTGCTGCAGTCCTTACTATTGGGTAGTCCGCTGTCCAGTCGGCCCGAATGCCAGAGTATATGGCTGACGTCGGTCAGGGCGCATTAGACTGACGTCAGTACGTCAGGGTACTAATGCGCATGACCGACGTCATATCCTCAGTCTTTTCTTGCCCCAGATGTCAGAAGACCCTAAAAAGACAAGGCCCAAAATACCTGCGCCAAAATATGTACAATATATACAGAAATATATACAAAAATATCAACATATAACCTCACCTACACAACCACCCCTAAACACAGAGGGAAGGAGGGAGGTAAATTGGACTGCAGCAATGTGGATCCTCGAACATCTACATTTATGGTAGGTACAAAACTGTACTATGTTCTTCTCCACATTGCTGCAGTCCTTACTATTGGGTAGAATCCCAAAGCAGAGGTAAGGGAGGCTGGCAAATCATAAAGAAGCAGGAGCTGACAACATGCCTTGCACAATAGCTGTGGCAAAACCAGCCCTAGACTTAGAGTAGAGAGGAAGGTGATAATGCTTAGAGAAAGTATGCACTGAACTCCATGTAGCTGCCTCCAAAATATCCTTAGTTGCCACCCCTTAGAAATGCTGTTGAAGTGGCAGTAGCCCTAGTGGAATGAGGCCTAATCCCAGCTGGAATCTCCTTGCCATGATGGGAATAACAAAATGAAATGCAAAACCCAATCCACTTAGAAATAGTTTGCTTAGACACAGGCTTGCCCTGAGAACTCAAAGCAAAAGAAACAAACAACTGCTGAGACTGCCTGAAGTCCTTAGTCCTGCTTAAATAATAACGCAACTGCCTATGTACATCTAAAGTGTGCAAAATCTTTTCCCCTTTATTTTGGGGATCTGCATAGAAAGTGGGCAAATGAATAGTTTGGTTTAAAGCCACACTAGAAACCACCTTAGGCATAAAGGAAGGATTAGTGCGTAATGATACCCTATCCTTATGGAAAATCAGAAAGGGCTCTACTGCCATAAGGGCCTGCAACTCAGAAACCCTTCTTGCAGAAGTAATAGCCAACAAAAAAGCAGTCTTCCATGACAAATATTTCAAATCAGCAGTACCCGAGCTCAAAAGGTTGTAGAGTAAGTTTTTCCAACACAAAATTGAGATCCCAAGCAGGAGTAGGAGCTCTACGTGGGGTCTTATATTCTTTGCCCTCTGAGAAACTGCTTGAACAAAGGATGCGAAAACAATGGTGGGTCACAATCATAGTGAGCTGAAATTGCTGCAGCATGAATCTTAATGGAAGAGAAGGACAAACCTTTGTCCAATAACTCAGTAAGATATTGAAGAGCCACACTCAAATTAGGCTCAGAAATATCCAAATTCCTGCTGCACTCCAAAATAAAATCTCTTCCATTTTCTGCACACTTTCCTTGTACTAGGTCTTCTAGCTTCCATAATCACATTTAAAACTTGTTGAGGAAGTTGAGACCGGCTGTCTCTCAAAACAGAATATGCCATGCTGTTAGATGAAGAGAGCGAAGCTTGACATTGAGCAGGTGGCCTTCTCTCTGAGACAACAGGTGCGGAATCAAGGGTAAAGGCCATGGAGGCTTCTTTACTAGACTCCTCAGTAATGGGTACCAGTGCTGCCGAGGCCAATCTGGAGCTATTAAAATCATCCTTGGCTTGTCTTGTCTGACCTTTAGAAGCACCTTTGGAAGAAGAGGAAGAGGCGGAAGCATACACATGAAGATTTTCCCAACTGAAAGAGAGAGCATCCACTTTCCAAGCTGTGTGATGTAACCTCTTTGTGCAAAACTTTGGCAGCTGGTGGTTTAGTGGAGAAGCGAACAGATCTATGTCTGGAGTTCCCCAGGACACTGTCAACCTTTGAAATACATGAAGATCCAGTTTCCACTCGTGGGGATCCATGATTTGTCTGCTTAACACATCTGCTAAGGAGTTCTGTGCTCGGCAGAAACCTTGCCTGAAGAGTTAGTTGCAAGCTGAGCAGTCTCCCATAAAATCATTGCTTGCCTGCACAATGGGTAAGAATGTGTTCCCCTTGTTTGTTGATGTACCACATGACAGTTGTGTTGTCTGTTAGAATCAACACCTGCCCTGGAAGAAGTAACTCCTTGAAAGCCATTAATGCAAACTGGACTGCTAACATCTCCTTCATGTTGATATGTAGATGCTGTAGTCTGGCAGGCCACTTGTCTTGTATCCACTTTCCATTTAGATGAGCTCCCAAGCAATGTCCGAGGCATCTGTCGTTAAAATCTGACTCGCCTCTGGCCGGGTCACAGAGAGTCCCTTGTTTAGGTGACATTCCTGAGCCCACCACAAAAATTCTTTTGAAGGCAAGGTATTATTTGAATGACAGTGTCCAAATCCTCGCAATGCTGTGTACTTACATTTTCGAGACACCATTGTAGCTTCCTCATATGCAGTTTGGCATTGGGAAGCACCAGAATACAAGATGCCATGAACCCTAATGCTTGAAGGACTGTCCTTGCAGTCAGCACGGACTGATGAGATAGTTGATGGAAGTAATGTGATAGACTCTTTTGTTTGTCCGGGGTTAAAAAGGCCATCTGGGCTGCTGTATTCAGTCTCACACCCAGAAAGCACATGTCTTGAGAGGGTACTAGACTGGACTTTATTTCATTCACAGAATACCCTAGGCATCTTAGCACTGCTATAACATATTCCAGATGCTGTAGAAGGTCTTCCTTTTCTTGAGCCAGAATCAGGCAGTCGTCCAAGTAAGGATAGATTTGAATTCCTTGTAGCCTGAAGTAAGCTATCACTGGAGCCAGAACCTTTGTGAATACTCTGGGCAGTAGATAAGCCAAAGGGCAATGCAGAGAACTGATAATGAGAATTTCCAGCTCGAAACCGCAGATACTTCCTGCAACTTAGCCTTATAGGCACATGAAGATAAGCCTCCTTGAGATCTAAAGTTACCATCCAGTGATCTTTGCCCAGCAGAGGTAAAAGCTGTTGTAACGTCAACATCTTGAACTTTGGAATGTCCAGATAAGTGTTGAGGAGAGATAAATCCAAAATTGGTCTCCACGTGTTCCCCTTCTTTGGTACTAGGAACAGGCGAGAATAAAATCCTAGGCCCCTTTCTGATACAGGGACTGGCTGAATGGCCCCATCTGGAGTAACTGAGAAATTTGCTTGTGAGCCTCTTTTCTTTGTGGAGGAGGAACGTCTGGCATGCCTTTGAAAGGGGCAATGTATGGAAATAAAACCTGTAACCGTGGTGAATGATATCCAACACCCATCTGTCTTGAGTAATTAAATCCCAATTTTCTTTGAAAAGAGACAGTCTTCCTCCCAAAGGAGCTGCCAGGCGAGAATCTTCTGGCAGCTGAAAAGGCAGGTCATTGGGTCTGTTTACGAAAGGTCTGTCCCCTGCCCTCACCAGAAGTCTGTGCAGGTGACCTCCCTGTTCTAGGCCTAAAGAACCTTGAGCTCTGCCCCTACCACGTCTAGACCTACCCCTAGACTGGGAGTCATAAGCAGGATATGTCCACCCCTTAGCAGGCCAATTTCTAGTAAACTTGGTGGCTGCACCTGCAAAAATCTTTAACAGTTAGCATAGACTTAGCTTTGTCCTCCATTTTCTTTAAAACTGCTTCCACAGGCGAACCAAACAACACATCAGACTGTAAAGGAGCATCCAAAATCCTTGTCTTAACATGCTCAGCTAAATTCTGATCCCTCAACCAGGCATGCCTGCGAAGAACAGAACTAGTAGCAGCCACCCTCGAAGAGGCCTGTACAGCATCAAAACCACATTGCAAAGAATGCTTACCTACTTGTTCAGACACATGAACTAAATCCAGCAACTCTTTACACTCAATACCTTCCGCTAAAGCATCCACCTTAGATTTCAATTGTGAAAGGAGATAATTTTGATATTTTAGCATGTGAAACTGACAATTCAACGCTCTCATGGCTAGAGTGGAAGAAGTATACACTTTCTTTCCCCACCTATCCAAAGCCCTTGCCTCTTAATCAGTGGGAACAGGATTTTTAACCACAGAGGCCTTAACACCTTTAGGCCCCTGAGAAACAGTTTCTGGATCCGCCCTAGGACTCTTAAACAAATACTTATGAGCTTCGGGCACCCTATAGTACCTATCAGGTTTAACAGGAGCAGGAGGCAAAGAGTCAGGGTTCAGGAAGCCTCTGCAAAACATCTTCCACCACATTCAACACAGGAGGTATAGCTAAGGGCCTATGTTGGGGTAAAAATAAGAATTCCCTAAGCCTTTTCCTGGAATCAGAGTAATCTTGGCCTTCCCATTTAAAGTGTTCTCTCATGGAATGCAGAGTCTCTGAAAATGAGAAATCCTCAGGAGGAGAAGCTGTAGGAGTGGAATCATCCACATCAGAATCAGAATAAGGTGGAAACTCCTGCAAATCTTCCAGAAGACTCTGAAGCCTCTGAATACTGTTCCAAACACTCAAACTCAGGTTCCACCCTAGGCCTCTTATCAGGAGGGGGCATAGAACCTCTAATCATAGTAATCAAATCTTCTGCCATTTTAAGCATATGTTTCTTAGGCACAGAACCTGAAGTGCTAGGAGAAGCCCCCACTGAAGCTAAACTTGGCCTACCTCTCAAAGAAGTTTTGGCAACAGAAGGAGAGGCTCTAACTACCTTGGGAAGAGAGGGAAGAACAGTTACCTGAGAAGCCCCTCAGCCTGGCCTACCTCCTGAGAAGGCACATCCTGTAACAGTAAAGTCTCTGCCTGAGACTCCAAAGAAACTCCTGGCAATACCTCTGGCTCCACTGAGCCTTCTAAAGAACCGACGTCCGGGACTGCCGGTTCATCAACCCTAGGCTTCGCTGTTTTGTCCTTGCGCTTCTTGGGGGGCGCCGGAGCATCCGGCGGCATTTTATAATTGCAATGCTTCCCAAACACTAACCTGGCACAGTCTAACCTCCTCTTAATAGTGCGTTTGTTAAACCTAGCACAAGAGCGGCATCCAACAACGCCGTGCTCAGGCCCTAAACAAGGTATACACAAGGTATGGTAATCCCTATGAGGTATCTGTTTCCCACAAGAAATACAGTTATTCACTTTTCTGACATCCGGTTAAATACTGAGGCAAGAAAAACCAAAATGTTCCCCAACGGGGTACTTAGCCAACTCTGATTCGGTCTGAAACTCCGGTTTCGGAAATATTTCAGAACGCCAACCTGCACTCGCAAAACTGCTTCTGCATCGGACCATGCGGCAAAAAAGACTGAGGATATGACGTCGGTCATGCGCATTAGTACCCTGACGTACTGACGTCAGTCTAATGCGCCCTGACCGACGTCAGCCATATACTCTGGTATTCGGGCCGACTGGACAGCGGACTACCCAATAGTAAGGACTGCAGCAATGTGGAACGAAGAACATCTCTAATATCTTATTCAAAGGAGCTATAAAGGGATCAACGTGGTGTGTATTCGCCCAGAATACAAACCGTTTCCATTTGCTAGTATATGTTTTAGTAGTGGAAGCTTTATGCGAAGCCACTAATATATCCTGGACTGCTGGTGACAAGAGATCAGACCTGGCTAAGTTGGGAATTGGAGCAGCCAAGCTGCTAGATGGAGTGACAGGAGCGCGGGACGGGGGAACCCCTGACGAGTGAGTCAATGGATCTGGCTCTGGGTCCAGAATCCAGGGTCCCCGAATGCAGTGAATTTTCAGGAAGGGAAACCAAATTTGACGAGGCCAGAATGGAGCAATGAGGATTATCGTCCTGTGAAGGTTCCTGGCTTTCTGGAGAAATTTCGATATCAGAGGAAATGGGGGAAATGCGTATAGGAGTCCCGGGGGCCAATCGTAAACCAGTGTGTCCCTGGGGACTTCCCCTGGAGGGTAATAGGGCAAAGTAGCTCCTGCATTTGGCATTCATTGGAGACGCAAACAGGTCGCAGGAAGGCTGGCCCCACGTGCGAAAAATCCTTTTCGCCACTGACTGTTTTAGAGACCACTCGCGCTAACAGAATTGCTCTGCTCAGCCTGTCGGCTATGACGTTGGATGACCCCGGGATGTGCGTTGCTATTAGAAAGCGACCCGTGGACTCCGCCCACTGCCAAATTCTCATGGCCTCTCTGCATAGTTGATAGGACTTGGTTCCCCTTGTTTGTTTATGTACCAGACTACCGACATGTTGTCCGTCTGAACTGCAATAGTCCCTAGAGGAAGAAGGGGAGCAAAGTGTTGCAACGCTAGAAACACTGCCCTCAACTCTAGAACATTGATGTGCAGATTGTACTCCAAATTGGTCCATTCGCCTTGGACTGTCTGTCCCTGAAAGATGCCCCCCCCACCCTATCAGGGAAGCGTCCGTGGTCACGTAACTGTGGTGGGTAGCACAAACGGCCTCCCTGGGAAAGGTTGCACGTTTGGAGCCACCAGTTTAGATCTGTTTTGCAAGTCTTTGTTATGAGAATCTCGTGTGTTAGAGGTAGTTGTTGAAATGACCATTGAGCAAACAGTAGCCATTGTAGAACTCTCATGTGCAGCCTTCCCAGGGGAATTGCAATAAGGGAGGCTGACATGAGGCCCAACACCTTCAGTACTAGTTTTGCAGGAGATTTCCTTGACAAGAGTAGAAGGCGTATGTGAGTCTGCAGTGATAATATCCTTTCTGGGGGAAGCCTCAGAATTAATTGACGTGTGTTTAACTCTGCTCCTATGAACAAGATATTTTGTGATGGCTGAAGTAAGGATTTTCCGAAATTTACGGAGATCCCTAGGTGAACACACAGTTGAAGAACATAGTCTCTGGCCTGCAGTAGTTGGCCGGGTGGTGGCGAAAGGAGCCAGTGCTCCACATACGGAAACACCTGGAATCCCTGACGCCTCAAGTGAGACGCCACCACTGCCATGCATTTGGTGAAGACCCTGGGGGCTGAGGTCAGACCAAAGGGCAGGGCTCGAATTGAAAGTGACTGGCTCCCAGCCGGGCGCAAATGATCTCTGGATGCCCTGGCCATTTTGATGTGGTAGTATGCATCCTCTAGATCTATTGAGCACATCCACTGTCCTTCTATAAGAATGGAAGGATCGATTGAAGCGTGACCATTCGAACTTTTCTTTCTTGACGAAAGTATTGAGGTAGCTTAGGTCTAGAATGGGCCTCCAGTCCCCTGTTTTCTTTGGAACTAAAAGAACCTTGAGTAAGTCCCGAATCCTTGCTGGTCCGCTGGGACTGGCTGGATGACTCTTTCTAGCAACTTTGAAATTTCTAAAGCTGCTGGCTCTCGCAGATGGGGCGGTACATCTGGGAGTCTTTTCCTTGGAATGGGATAGGATAGGAAGGGTATGGAGTAACCTCTGGTGACTACGCTTTTTACCCACTTGTCTGTAGTTATATCTTGCCAGGCCTGAGGGTATAAAGCTAAGCGACCCCGACTGCCTCCAGAGCAGGACAGTCGGGCCTCCTCTCAGGAGTGCTGGAAAGGTTTACCAGGAGTGTTTCCCTGTCACCTTGATGTTGCGGACCCCTCTGCCGCCAGGGCGGCGTCTTCCACCTCTGCCCCCTCCTCTGCCTCTAGAGGCATCACCCTGTGTGCCCGAGAAAGACCCTTGGGGTTTTGAAACCACATTTTCCCACCGTTGCCCTTTGGGGTACGGTCTGGTTGGGGTGGAAAACGGACTCCGACAGCAGACAGAGTCTTTCCCTCTTGTTCACACCGGGTAAGGGTCTCCTTTACCTTGGGGCCAAAAAGAGTGGCACCGTCAAATGGGGCGTTTGTAAAGGAAGACTTGAAGGCTTCCAAAGGAGCATAGGCGCATCCAGGATTGTCTGAAGAGCAATCGCTGAAGCTGCTGCCCTACTCGAACCTTCGGCTGCGTAGGAAATCAGCCTCATGGACGAGTTAACAATCGATGTTAGGGTATTAAGTTGCGCTGTCACTTTCTCTGAGACAGCTGCATCTGTAGCACCCTGGAGAGTATCTCCCAACTCTTTGACTAGATCCCTCTGCAGACGTGTAAAATGGGTCAAATAGTTCAGGGACCGCATGGAAAAAGCCGCTGAACTAAAAATGCGCTTCCATATCTATCCATCGTCCTAGAATCTTTATTAGGCGGATGGACGGACGAAGAAGACTCAGACATCTCCTTTTTCGTGGCTGCAGCCACCACCATAGCGTCTACTGGAACTCCTTTTGTAAGGTAGGACTTATCCTGAGGTGCTGTGATGTACTTGTTCGGTTTTCTTGGAACAGGTTCCACTGTGTCAGGAGTCTCCGCCCTTGAGCAATAAGTTCCATTAGTTCGTCAAGGGCGGAGTGACCCAGGAGGAGGAAGGGCGAGCACCAAATGCCTTCAGCAGAACTGACTCATCCTCAGAAGGGGAAGGGACTGCCAGTCACCTCTCTGTTTCAGGATCTCCAAAATGTCTGAAAAGAGACATCTTCTGAAGGTGACTTAGGGGACCCCTCTGACTCATCTAAGTCAGTATCAGATGTCAAGGATTCCTGTGGAGAATCCAAGTGTCTCCTCTTACACAGTCTCTTCCTAGGGACTTCCTCGTGGGGAGCATCCGAAGAAGCCTCGGAGGAAGGGGGGCACCCTCCAGGGGTGGCTGAGGCACTGGTGCCCGACGCTTGGATGTGGCCGTGGGTGCAGATGAAGACAAAGGCCCTTTATGGGGAGGAGAAACTGCTTCCACTGATGTGGTTGTCTGGGTAGACAACACCTTCCTCATCAGGTCGAACGCTCCCGGGTCCCGCATCGAAGAGTCTCCCGGTTCAAGAAATGGGAAGAATCCCGACACGGGCACGAGGCATCGACCCGAGGACGGAGCCGAATCGATCCGTGCGAGGCCCGAGGGGAGAGTCGGAACCGACACGCCGGTTCGACTCGCCCCGAACCAAGAACAGACCGTCGGCTCCGAGACTCCGGTACGGGTCCGACGGAGTCGAGGTGAGGGAACAGACCGAGAAAAGGCGGTTCTGGACCCGAGGGCTCCACAATCAGCAGATCAGCCTCTTCCGGCTCCAAAGACTGAATCGGTCTCGGAGGAGGAATGGATGGAGATACAGGAAGGCCTTCAAGTTTCGACACCAACTGGGTGGAAACCAAATAAGTTTAGAGAGGGCCGAATGCTCCAACAACTTCTGCACCACGCGATCCACATCGACATCCGAAAGTTTGGAGGAAGAACGGGTCGAAGGAACCAAGACGGAGCCGACCTCAATATGGCGAAGGAGGGAGCTCCATCACGGTTCCAAGACTCGAGGCTCAGGAACCGACACCAGTTGAACACTCGGCCCAAGTCTGTGGAACCGGTGATCTAACCTTTGAAGAAGAGCTCGGAGCCGATGACTTAGGCTCCGGCGTCTTCGATTCCTTAGAGGACTTGATGCCTGGTCAGAAGCATCCAAAGCCTCTTGGAAAGCCGGTTTCAATAGACCTCTGTCCTTCAGTTTCTGGGGCCTATCTGTCATGGCCCTCCCACTAAAAGAGTGACAGATGGGGCAACCCTCTTGTAAGTGGAGTGGGCTAAGGCAGTAGACGAGGAACTATGGTAGTCAGTGACCGACATTTTTGGCCACACTGACAACGCTTGAAACCAGACTTTGCCTTCGCAGACATTCTAGAATAATATGCAACTCCAGAAAAACACAGCCAAATCCTCGAAAAACTAGTCACAACCAGGTAAATGTCAAATCCCGTAGAAATTTGTCTCAATATGGAAAGATGTGAAGGAGTAGGCCCGATACAAAATACCGAAAAATAAGGTTAACGGTACCAAAGAATTACGGAACCACAACACAATCACACTTGTTAATACTGATAATATCAACTAGAATAGAATTCTTAATAAAATACAACAAAAAAAGTTATATCTTAGCTTAGAAACTCTCGAGCTAGCTCCCAACGATGCGTATGCAGCAGCGGCAAACTAGATCTGAGGTAAAGGCAGAGGGGGATTGTGGGTATTAGATTGTCTCTAGCTTCTTCTCGATGCAGAGCTTGCAAGAGGCCGGCACGGAGCCGAGGATCGGCTCCGAACCCATGTGTAAGAACAAACGGCGAGATTGAACACTATCACATCCCTTTTCGCTGAAGTAATAGCGACTAGGAAAGCCGTTTTCCAGGATTAGAATTTGAGATCTACCGAGGCAGCAGGCTCAAAGGGAGAAGCTGTTAAGGCCTGCAGTACCAGCTTTAAGTCCCAAGGAGGGATCACATCCTTCACCGGAGGCCTTAGTGGGAAGGTGCCTTTTAAAAAGGACTTGCATAATCTGGATGAGGTCAAAGGACCAAGATCACATCCGACGTGGTAATGAGCGATTGCCGCCAACTGTACTTTGACTGTGGAAGAGCTAGCCCCATTATCGAACACAGACCTGATAGAAAATCCAGCACAGCTGGTAATGGAGCTGTGAAGGGATCCAGATTCTGATGTTCAGCCCAAATAGAAAAACGTTTCCATTTGCTACGATAAACTTTTCTAGTAGACGGCTTGTGAGCCGTCACTAGGATCGCTTTGACCGGGGAAGAGATACCGGGAGTCCAAACTAACAGTGGAACTGGATCAACCAAGCTGTGAGCTTGAGGTTGTCCAGGTTCGGGGTTGGTAGGCCCAGGGGGTGAGATATCAGATCTGGGAGAGGATCTAGAATCCAGGGAGGATTTACTAGATGAGACCACAGATAAGGGAACCACGCCTGACGAGGCCAGAATGGGGCAATGAGGATTATCGTGCTCCCCAACTGTCTTGCTTTCTGCAAAAATTTCAGCATTAGGGGAAGAGGCGGGTCAGCATAAAGTAGACCGGGAGGCCAAGCATGCACCAGAGCATCTCTTGGCGATTCCCCGAGTGGGGGAATTAGAGCGAAGTAGGTGTCGCACTTCGTGTTTGAAGGAGAGGCGAAAAGATTGCAACAAGGTTGACCCCATTTGGAGAAGATCTGCTTCGCTACTTTGGGATTCGTACGGCGAGAGGATGGTGCGACTTAATCTGTCCGCTAGGATGTCGAACCGACCCGGAATGTGCGCCGCTACGAGAAAGCGGTTGGTGGAAATCGCCCATTCCCAAACTCTCATGGCCTCTCGACAAAGTGGATAGGACCTGGTTCCCCCTTGTTTGTTGATATACCAAACGACCGACATGTTGTCCGTTTGGATCACAATAGTCCCGACGGGAAGAAGGCTCTGAAGTGCTTGCAACGCTAACAGCACCGCCCTCATCTCCAGGACACTGATATGCAGTGAAGTCTCTGACTGGTTCCACGTGCCTTGGACGGTCCTGCCGCAGCAATGCCCCCCCTACCCGAGGTGAGAGGCATCTGTGGTCACCGTGGCTAGGGGAGGGGACATAGAGAAGGGGCGCCCCTTTCGGAGGTCCGGAGACTGGAGCTACCATAAGAGGGCACTCCTGCAAACCCTGCTGAGAGGGACAGGATGGCTCAGGAGAAAACGTAGGAAGGACCACTGGACTTGGAGGGTCCATTGCAGAATTCTCATTTAGGCGCGCCATGGGAAAGAGATTGATGGTAGCCGCCATCGAACCTAGGGCCCTCAGGACCAGTTCCGCCGGAGGGGTCGGACAATGAAGAATGGCTTGCACATTAAGTCTTAGGGATCATATCTGGTCCGGAGTTAAGAAAGCTAAGAACTGGTTTGTGTCCAACCTGGCTCCGATAAAGTCTAAGACCTGAGTCAGGAGTAGGGAGGATTTCCCAGCGTGTATCGTGATCCCCAGCTGGGGAGCTAGGCGAAGGAAGAAATTCCTGGCTGCGCAGAGTAGATGCCTTGTGGGGGCGGTCAGGAGCCAGTCGTCCAGGTATGGAAAGACCTGAATTCCCTGGAGTCTCAGGTGGGCCGCTACCACCGCTAACACCTTGGTGAACACCCTGGGGGCCGTGGTGAGACCAAAGGGGAGGACCCTAAATTGGTAATGGCTGGCTCCTAGCCTGAAGCGGAGAAACCTCCTGGATCGTCTGTCCATTAAGATATGGTAGTACGCATCCTTGAGGTCTATGGAGCACATCCAGCCGTTCTCCTGGAAGAGGGGGAGAATGGATTGAAGAGTGACCATCCGGAACTTTTCTTTGGCTATTGCCAGGTTCAAGAGGGATAAGTTGAGGATTGGTCTCAAGTCCCCAGTCTTTTTTGGCACCAAGAAGAACCTGGAGTAAAAGCCCGATCCGTACTGGTCTGGGTGGACGTGCTGGATTGCTCCTTTTTCTAGCAGCTGCTGAATTTCTGCGGCTGCGGCCTCCCTCTGATCGGGTGGGACATCGTGGAGGTACCTGGGTCTGAGAGGGGGATGGAGAAACGGGATCTCGTAGCCTCTGGATATGATCTGAAGCACCCAGCGGTCTGTCGTGATGAACTCCCAAGTGGTTAGGTGCTTCGAGAAACGTCCCCCGACTGCCTCCAGAGGGGAGCAGTCGGGTAACCCCTCAGGGTTGCTGCGTGGGCCGATCAGAGAAAGGTTCTCTGGACCCCTCTGCCTCTAGAACGGTGTCCACCCTGTCCTCCTCTGCCTCTGAAGGACGGGGAGTCCGGAGCAAAACGGGATTGCTGACACTTTCTGAACCACATCTTCTTCTGTCCCTTGGTTCTCAGAGAAGGACCTCTGGGGAGCCGAGAAGCGGACTCCGATGACAGACGTCTTCCCATCTTTCTCGCTCTGGACCAAGGTGTCGCGTATGGTCTTGCCAAAGAGGGCAGAACCATCAAACGAGGCATTAGCGAATGACGCCTTGAAGGGTTCCGCAAAATCAGAGTGGCGGAGCCAGGCCTGTCGCCTCAGTACGACACCCGCTCCGCTAACTCAAGCGGCCCCTTCCATAGCATGGGATAGCAGCCACAAAGAGGTATTAGAAATCGACCTGAGAGTGGCCATTCGGGTAGGGTACACCTGTTTGTCCCCTGCCGACATGGACTCTGGGGGTGACCCAGCGTATTCTTTGATAAGATCCCGCTGGAGCCATATGACATGTGCCATGTAGTTCAGCGACCTTATGGAGAAGGTGGCTGAAGCAAACATCCGCTTCCCCAAACGGTCCATCGCCCGAGACTCCTTGTCAGGGGGATGGACCGAGGGACTCTCTTGGGCCAGTTCCCTTTTGGTGGCCGCCGCCACCAACATGGTATCTACAGGGGTTCCCTTGCTCCAATGAGACCTGTCTGAAGGCGGGCTGAGAAATCTGTCAGGCCTATTAGGGATGGGCTCCACAGTGTTCCGGCTCCTTCCATGCCCTGGTAGTGATCAGATCTACCAGGGGATCGGCCGGAGGGGACACCCAAGCGGTAGACTGGCCTGCTTCAAATGCCTCAAGGAACATGGACTCGTCCAAGGTAGGCTTTGGGGCAGACCACCCTCCCGATCCTGAGCATCTCCATGATGTCTCCAAATGAGACGTCTTCGGGGGGTGATCTTGGGGAACCCTTCCCCTTCCTCCAAATCTGTGTCCTCTGTTAAGGACTCAGGGGAGTCCAAGTGCCTCCTTTTGCACTTGCATTTGTGAGGAACCTCCTCGGGGGGGCTGTCCGAGGAGGCCTCACCAACAACATCTTGTTCCAATAAGGGAACAACCTAGGGCGTCTGAGCAGGCTGTCCCTGGGATCGGGAGATTGAAGTTGGACCAGTCTGTGAGGGAGTGCAAGGTGGAGCGGTAGCTAAGGCCGGGGGCCTGGATTCCCTCGACAGAACCCTCTCCACTACGTCAAATGCCGAAGGAGAGCTACACTCTCTAGGATCCAAGAGCAGACCCTCCCTCAGATCAGACGAGCAGATCGGGGCCAGAGCCGAAGTGATCGGATCCGAAGGGCCAGTACGCTCTGACCTACTCGGAACCGAAGGCATACTGACCACCTCGGATCCGAAGATCAACTCTTGACTCCGAGAACCTGGATCCGAAGAAAAGGGACCCGACAGGCTCGAGGGCGCTATCGGTGCCGACATTCCCCCGGCTCCGACACTACTTGGCTCTATAGACCCCGAACCCAGAAAGCAGGTCAGGGAAGGAGCAATCAGGGTGAAAAAAGGGGTCGAGCCCCCCCCCCCGGAGGGGGGGAGGCAGGAGCACTCCCATCTGCAGCTGGGCCTGGAGGAACCTTGTTATCATCCGCCCAAGTCTGCATCTGTTAGGCTTCTTATAGATAGGGAAGAGGCCACCAACGCGGGACGGGAGTGCCGGCCGCCTCGATGACCTTGAAGGAGACCGGGCCTCATCCTCCTCCGGCCCTGGCGAAAAGCTGGGGGAATGGAGCCGGGAAGGAGAAGGTCCGGACGTCCCAGGGGGAGAAACTCGCTTGGCTGGTGGGGCCGAAGCGGAGGCCTCGGCACGCCTCTTGTGTTTTTCATGGCGCTTCTCCCTCCTGGCTTCCCTATCCTCCTGGCCCAAGGTGGGAGTTTGAGTCTCGGCCAGAGGAAGGGAAGCATCCGTCGGCGCAAGTCCGGGGGCAGGAGTCCCGCTAGAATCAGCTTTGACCTCCAGTCCCTGATAGCCCTGGGGTTGAACGCTGCACAAATAGAGCAGCCAGAAGACAGGTGTTCAACCCCAAGGCATATCACGCACAGAGTGTGGCCATCAGCCGGGGAAAGCTTATGGCCACACTCGGTACACTTAGAAAAGAAAGTTTTGGTGGCCTCAGACATCCCAACTGAAACACACATGCTACGCCCCAAAACTACACACACACTCACACACCCTAACACTGATGTGAAGTGGGAGGAAAGGCTAACAATTACACCAAAAACAAACTAAGGGTAAACAACTCAGCACCAACTCACTCAAAAATTTAACTTTTATAGAAAAAGAAGGATTTTCTCACAGACTGTATAGTTGAAAGCCCGGAAGCTCGAGATCAAGCTGCTGGTAGTAACCGCTGCAAACTAGATCTGAGGTCAGGAAGGGATGGCAGGGAGTTATGGGTAAAGGGGAGGGGCTTGGATCTTAGCTGTTGGAAACTGCCAGCTCGGATCCGATGTGGATCCGATAACCCATAGGTTGATGCACAAATGAAGTTAACTACTTCAGATTGTTTAATTTCCCCACACAAATTACACATTAACATTATCTCCTTTACATATCTGCACCATTGGATTCTTCCTCAGGGGAAGCATATTCTAAAGGAGATGTAATCTAAGTTAAATATGCCAAAGAATCCTCATCAGATGAAGACTTATTCTCTGAAAACTCCTGTTGTCTAATCCTCCTAACAGAAACAGCAGAAGGCATAAGAGCCATTAAAGCCTTAATTAGTCCCTATGAAATAGTATTCCAATTTGACTGACGCAATTCAAGCACCGGAAAATGCTTTCTTTTTTCTTAACATGGACCTCTGCTTGATGGCAAGTGAAAGGACCAGATGTAGGCCTGCCTTCAACAACTGACACCGGCACCTCTTCCCCTAACAAGAATCTGAAGTATGTCTCTGGACCTTTCTGACACAGCAAGCCGTGGTTCCCCTTGAACATCCATTACGGACATCTGCACTGCCTCTGAGGATGTGCCTAGGTTGGATTCTTTAATGGCTTCCAAAGTGGTACCCGCTGAAGAACCAGACCAAACTTCCTAACGTACCTCTGGGTCTTCACTAACCTCAAGGGATACGTCAGCGGAAAGAAGTGCGCAGAAGAGGATTCAGGCCTAGGCTTACTGACCTTCCTCGTTAATGTTGGTTCAGCCAAAGGACCAACAGAACCCTCCATAACATCCTTAGCTATTCTTTTCAAACGCTGGCTCTCTAAAGACTCAAAGCCGAAAGATGGCTTTGCAAATTCTTTGGGACAAAGGCCTGACAAATAGCGCAGGAACAGTGGTCCTGACTTTGGCTTAAAAAAAAGACAAAAGCTCATGACTGCCCTTGTGTGGAATCTGCCTTCAAAACCCACACTTGCCCTTCCTAGAAGACATGAACTAAACAAAAAAGGCAGTAGTAATAAAAATGTAACCCCCGGAGGACTTATCTGAAAGCCGGAAGCAGCAAAAGGAAACAGGCAGCAGACTGATGCAAAAGTCAAGTGTTCTGAATGGCAGCAGAGAAGTTTGGAGGATTGTACGTGTGGATGTCCTTTTATGGCTGACATTCGACAAGCCATATAGGCGACGTCTCACGTACTTGCAGTAGCTAAAAGCTGTTGTATGCTGATCAGACATCAGGTCGCTTGGGATGGAGTATTTCCCATATGTTAAGAATACTAAAATATTAGAACAGAAAGACATTTATGTTGTAATGACTGGGGACATACACCCATCTGTTTTGCAAAAAAATGACTAGACACAATGGTCACTGTTCTGAATAATCAGTAGGCAAACATATCTAATGGGACGAGCTACTGATAAAAAGAAGTCTAGCCTAATCTTCTCAAATGAAACATGAACATGAAACAAAGAATATCCTGGATGTTTACACTGCCTATAAGCTGCAGGACACCTTAAACACAAACAGCACATTTTGTAGAAAATGCAGTGAATTATATATCACATAAATAAAGGAGAAGGGACATATTTGCAAAACACCTTTATTTAACATTATATTAACATTTGTACTGCAAATGATGATGGAAGTTAGAACTTATTCTGTAAAACAGAAGTGTGAGTTCCATTTCCTGATGTTTAATTTATTTTACATGCCAACACTGCCATTATGCTCATATACTCACAATGATGCCTTGTGAATATCCGCCTGAACTCTGTATACAGTAAAAAGGCATTCTGGGTAAATAAAAGCAATTTACACATTCAGATAGGAAAGCATTCTGTTGTTGCTATACTATTACATCTTACATAGTTAATATTAAAATTAATGCAATCTACTTTTTCCCCCACTACTACAAATGCTGATGTGTTTGGGTACCACTGACATATCCTCCAGCTCCATACTTCTACTCCATGATGACATGGGGGCAAACTGCAGCTCTATGAATACTGAAAAGAGCCACACTTAAATGTCTGCTTTCTGCATCAGAAACAGTACAGTGTGCTACTGTATGGAGGAAGGGGGTGGAGTTCTTCACAGGTTCCTACATCCATTTGTTGAGAAAAGGTGCGTTACATTCCTTAAATATTTTCTATTTTGACCTCAAGTCTTTTAAATAACATCTTTTTTTGCTAATAAAATGTTAAAATTAAGTGCTTGCATACAACTGCCAGTGATCAACTAGGGGACTCCATATAAGGCTCAAAATAATCAGGACTCTGGCTAAAAATCTACTCTTTGCATGCCATAGTTAATATCGTATGAAGACTCTCTGTGGATTCCTGGTCTGTCATTAAGGATTCATATATGTTTTTATGAAATCAAAGTTTGTAAAACATCATGAAAGGAAGAACGCATTTAAATGATTTGCTTATTTAAAGCATTCATTAACAGGGTACCAGTGTGAGACAATGAGTACTTTTGCAAAAAGAAATGATGCAAAATACTCTCTCTATTACTAAATCATCAAGTTCATTAAACAGCAGTTATAAACATGGATGTGAATGTCAGAGATGCACAAGGCACTTTTCCTAGATTGTGAGGATATTCACTTATGAATTACTCCCTCGATTATACATAATGCAAACCCAACCAACGATAGATGAACAAAGAGCATCAAGAAGGCATTTTCATTCCTTGTGAAAACATTTTTACAGTCTTGAACCCTCCCTGATCCATGAAAGATATAACCTGGCAGAAATATGAATCAAAAATCAAACCAAAATCAGAAAAAAATGTGAACACCGCAGTCTCTAATTCAATATGGCGTTACACAATTGCTAATCTTTCCATAGCTGCTTCTTCCTTATTCCAAAAAATAACACTACAATTTGAAAGTGCTCTCCCCTTTTGAAATGTTGGCAACTCTCAAATACTTTGTGGCATTTTTTAAACTTTGTTTTGCAGAAATTCAGCATCCTGCGATCTAGTTCCCATACACACTCTCATTGCTATAGGCCACGTACATAAAGAAGTCTTCCTCATGGTGCTCCTGGAAAAGAAAAAAAAAGCAGCACAGTTATAAAAAATTACTACAAACTACTCCAGTAAACATGACAGCACATAACAGCAGGTGGTACCTTAATTAAGCACAACTCAGCTCTCTCGCTCATATTTTTTTAAAATGGTATGGCCAGTGGGGCCTAAGCATTTTTCAGTGGATGCCATATCAAAGTTGTAAATGCTGTGTACTCAAAAAGTACAGTTGTGTACACTTACCATAAATGTAGATGTTAGAGTGTATTCACTGTTGCACTTCTTACATAGGAGTTATCCGGCTCCCAGTAGCCCTCAGTTGGTCCGAATACCAGAGTCCTTGGTATATGACATCGGCTGCCGCTGGTTGTAAAACTGATGTCAGAACGTCAGGTATAAAAGGGAGGCAGCCAACGCCATTTCCTCTGTTTTTCTTGCCTTAACTGTCAGGAGCCCCCAAAAGAAGGCTAACCCAGGAAGGTAGCACCCTGGACACGTCATACAAAAAAAAGTATATAGTCTGTGCCTTAGGAAAAGAACGGGGGAATGGAGGTTGGGAAACCAGGACTGCAACAGTGAATACATACATCTACATTTATGGTAAGTGTACACAACTGTACTATGTTCTTCGTGTTTCACTGTTTCAGTCCTCACATATGGTTTGATTCCCAAAGCCCAGGAAAAAGACAAAGGGTGGAGGAAGGATCACAGATTAAGGGTTGGTAAGAAGGCCAAGCAAAACCAGCCTTGGATTTAGTAAACAAAGGTAGATTGTAATGCTTTGTGAAAGTATGGACAGAAGACCAAGGAGCTGCTTCTAGAATGTCCTTAGGAGGCACACCTCTCAGAAAGGCTGCAGAGGTAGAGGCTGCTCTAGTAGAACGGGTCCTAATACCCTGAGGGGGAACCTTCCCATGCTGCAGGTAACAAAAGTGAATACAATGAACAATCCCATTTGGAGATGGTTTGTTTTGAAATAGCTTTACCCTGAGCCCCAGGAATAAAATTAACCCACAACTGTTCAGATTTTCGAAAGGATTTAATTCTAAGTAAAATCTCAGCTGTCTATGCACATCAAAAGAGTGCAGAATCCTTTCCCCTTTATTTTGGGGATTGTTGAAAAATGTAGGCAGGTGACTAGACTGGTTAAGGGTTAAACCAAAAACTACCTTAGTCATGAAGGAGGGATTAGTTCTCAGAGAAACTCGATCTGAGTGAAAAACAATGAAAGTTCTACTGCCATTAAGGCTTGCAGCTCAGATACCCTTCTAGCTGAAGTAATAGCTAAAAGGAAAGCAGTCTTCCAGGATAGAAACTTCAAATCTGCAGAGGCAGATGGTTCAAAGGGAGGCAGAGTAAGTTTTTCCAGGACAAAATTAAGATCCCAAGCAGGAGTAGGAGGTTTAAGATTACTAGTGCCCCTCAGGAACTGTTTCATCAAGGGGTGAGAAAAATGGGTTGCTCAAAAGAACAATGAGCCAAAATTGCTGAAGCGTGAATTTTGATTGAAGAAAAGGAAAGTCCACCATTAAGCAGTCCTACTAGGTAGTCAAGAATGAGGGAAAGAGAAGGATGAGAAGAGTCTTCTCCTTTAGCCAGCATCCAAGAGAAAAATCTCTTCCATTTATCTGCATAGGATTTTCAGGTGCTAGGCCTCCTGGCCTCATGAAGAACTTCAACCACCTGCTGGGAATGATTTAAAGTATTAGCCAGGCAGTTAAATGCAGAGTTTGAAGATGAAGGAACTTTGCCCCTCCCTGAACCAACAGATCTGGTACCAGGGGAAGATGCCAAGGCTGAGCCATTGAAAGGCTGTGAAGGAGGGGATACCAATGCTGCCTGGGCCAATCTGGAGCTATCAGAATAGCCTTTGGTTTTTCGTCCCTTATCTTTAGCAGCACTCTGGGAAGAGGAGGCATAGGAGGGAATGCATAAACTGGGAGATGTGTCCATGGGAAGGACGTGTCCACCCTCCAAGCTTTGTTGCGAAACTCCCTGGTGCAAAAGGTTGGAAGGAGATGACTGGTGTGAGAGGAGAAATGATTCACTTGTGGGGTGCCCCAATGATGAGTGATGCGATGGAAAATGTTCTTGTTCAGTTGCCACTCGTGAGGATCCATAACATGTCTGCTCAAATGATCCTCCAAGGTGTTTAGCCTCCCTGGGAGATACTGGGCTATTAGATGCAAGCCCATGGATATGGTTATGGACAATAGTCTCATGCTTTGTCTGCACAAGGGGTAGGAGTGAGTTCCCCCTTGCTTGTTGATGTGGTATTGTCTGTCCTGATCAGCAGAGTCCCAGGGTAGAGTTGGTCCTTGAAAGCCAGCAAGGCCTGCTGCACTGCCATCAATTCTTTTAAGTTTATGTGCAGATGAATCTGCTGCTTGCTTTAAAAGTCCCCTGTATGCCCCTGCCTTACAGATGAGCCCCCCATGCAACATCTGAGGCGTCTGTGGTGAGAGTCTGGCTGGCAGGCGGTGGGCGGAAAGGCAGACCCTTGTTCTGAGAACAGGCTGTCGCCCACCAGAGGAGCTCCATTTGTAGACAGGAAATCAGGGGAACAATCAAGTCTAAGTCCTGTGTGGGTTGACACCAAAGATTCTTGAGGTACTATTGAAGTTTTCTCATATGCAGCCTTGCATATGGGATCATTATAATACATGAAGCCATAAACCCCACTGCTTGCAGGAATTGCCTTGCAGAGAGCTGCGTCATGCTTGCCAAGTTCATGAAGTAAGCCAAAAGATCGTCATGCTTCTGTTGAGGGAGGAATACCATTTGGGTGGCTGTATTCAGACTTGCTCCCAGGAAAACAATCTCCCTTGTAGGAACCAACTTTGACTTCTTTTCGTTGAGAGTGTGACCCAATGAGGTGAGAGTGTTCTTCACAAAATCCAAATCTTTTTCTACTTGTTCTGGGGAGTTTGCTTGAATGAGACAGTTGTCCAGGTAAGGATAAATTTGAATGTTTCTCTGCCTGCAAAAAGCAATGGCTGGAGCCAGGCACTTGGTAAAAACTCTGGGAGCAGTAGATAAGCCAAAGGGCAATACTGAAAATTGAAAGTGTTGCTTCCCAGCCCTGAAGCGAAGGAACTGCCTGCAACTTTCCCTTATTGGGATGTGCAGATAAGCCTCCTTTAGATCCAAAGTTACCAGCCATGAATCCTTGCCCAGCATTGGTAGTAACTGTTGAAGGGTGAGCATCTTGAATTTGGGAATCACCAGAAAAGTGTTTAGAATAGACAGATCCAGAATAGGGCGCCAAGTGCCCCCTTTCTTGGGTACCAGAAAAAGTCTTGAATAAAAACCTAGGCCTGCTTGATTTGCAGGAACTGGCTCTATAGCCCTCATAGTCAGTAAAGAAGAAATGTGACTTTCTACCTCTGCCCTGAGAGTTCTGGGTACGTCTGGGTACCCTTGTAAAACAGAAAAGGTGTGAAAGTAAAACTTGTAACCTTGGTTTACTATATTGAGCACCCGTTTGTCATCTGTGATAGCAGACCATACCTCTGCGAACCTGGCTAACCTCCCCCCCAAAGGAAACCCAGGGCCCGCAGAGGTAGGCACAAGAAGGCTGGAGTCAATGAGAATGTTTGCTTTGGGGAGCTGGCTTAGAACTCCCCGATTTAGCAGAAGAAGAATGCCACTGCTTTGCCCTTTGAGAGGTAGAAGGCTGCCCTCTTAAAGATCTGAAACCCCTAGGCCTAGAGCGACCCTGCTTGCCAGGATCAGGGAAAGCCCAATTCTTGGAAGGATAATGCCTACTAAACTGAGGAGGCTGAACCTGAAGGAAATCTTTTACAGCTTGCATAGATTTTGCCTTATCCTCCAACTTCTTCAGTACCTCCTCCTCAACCTTATTATCAAAAAGACTGTCCTTGTGCAAAGGAACATCCAGCAATTTAGACTTAACAGGTTCAGAAAGAGACTGCTCCCTGAGCCAAGCATGCCTTCTAATTACAGAACCAGTGGCTGCTGCTGTGCAGGAAGCCTCCAAAGTGTCAAAACCACAATGAAGTGAATGCTTATTATCTAAAGTGGCAGAATTCAGTAAGTCTTGTAAATCCTTTTCTCCGTCATGGAAGGAATATCTCCAAGTTTAGCCTTAAGAGCCTCCAAAGTATGCTGCTGATACTTAAGCATGTGAAAAAGACAATTCGCGGATCTAACGGCAAGACTTGCAGAGGTATAGACTTTTTTACCCCACCTGTCTAAGGCCCTAGACTCCTTAACATAAGGCACAGGGTTTTTAGCAATAGTAGCCTTAACACCCTTGGGGCCTTGAGAAATAATTTCTGGATCAGCATTAGGGTTTTTAAAAAGGAACTGATGAGATTCAGGAACCTTATAATACCTACCCGGTTTTCTGGGGGCAGGAGGAACAGAATTAGGAGTTAAAGAATCTTCCATGAAAACAACATCCACAACTTCCAAAACTGGAGGTATAGCCAGAGGCTTATGCTGAGGCAAATCCAAAAATTCCCTGATTATTTTCTTAGACTGTGGAAAATCCTGACATTCCCATTTAAAATGCTATCTAAGGGTATTCAAAGTATCCTCAAAGGAAAAATCTTCTGGAGGGGAGGCAGATGGGATAGAGTCCTCAGCATCGGAATCCTCAAAGCCAGAAAAAAGTTGAGAATGTCCTTCACCAGAAGACATACTGGAAATCTCGGAATCTGAGACAGACAAAAAAATCAGGAGATAATTCCATAGTCCTCTTTGAAGGGGGGGGGGGATGAGAGCACCTAATCAGGGAAAGAAAATCTCCAGCCATCTTTACCAACTGGGACCGAGGCACAAGAGGGGAGGCCGACGCCTGCTTGTGAGTAGGCTTGCGGCTGGAAGGTTTACTAGCAATCCGGAGGGATTCGGGAGGACTAGCAACTGCAGAAGTCTGAACTAAGGTAGTCGGTCTGGTTCTGGTCTCATGTCGAAAAGAAGAGGCATCAGAAGCCCGTGCCCGAAAAGCAGCTCCGGACCCATCTGAGGCGGCAACAGGCGGAGGGGTCTGAAGATGAAATAGCAGCCTGCGGGCATGGAGGACTCCGTAAAGGTCTCGGCAGAGGCTTGTGGCTGAAAATCTGTGGACTGTAGGGGCTGCGAAAGCGCTTCACTGACTACCGCTGTGCTGACGAACAATTTCACCAGTGCGTCATTGGCAGATTTAACCCTAGGCCTGTCGCAGTCCTTGTCTTTGCGTTTCCTAGGTATATCCGAAGTCGGGAGACCAGAAGACACCATACCAACGAACTTGGGCCAGACTCCAAAATGATTATACAAAATAGTACAGTTGTGTACCTACCATAAATGTAGATGTTTGAGTGTATTCACTGTTGCAGTCATTACACTTGGGTTATCCTGCTGGCAGGCAACCCGTAGTCGGCCCGAGTTCCAAAGTCTTGGTCCGGCGTCGGTTGCTGTCGCCTCTTCCCTAACGTCTGCACCAGGGGTATAAAAGTTGCAACCGATGCCATTTTCTTCCGTTTTTCTTGCCCCAGATGTCAGGTGCGCCCAGATATGAAGGCTGTAAAGATAAAAATATGCCAAACAACCATGCACATATCACTAAAAACATTTTCTTCTTCTAAAAGCAAATACACCACATAGGTTGTATAGAGTTGAGAAGTACAGAGTAGTCCCAACAAAGAGTGGGATGGAGGGTGGGTAACCAGGACTGCAACAGTGAATACACTCAAACATCTACATTTATGGTAGGTACACAACTGTACTATGTTCATCGTGTTTCACTGTTGCAGTCATTACACTTGGGTAGAATCCCAAAGCTGAGGTAGGGTGGCTGGGTTTAGATTGGATTTGGTGAGGCTAACCAGCCCTGCAGAACTGCAGTGGCAAAGCCTGCTCTGGATTTGGAGGAGAGAGGCAGGTGGTAGTGCTTGGTAAAAGTGTGCACTGAGCTCCAGGTTGCAGCTTCTAATATGCCTTTGGTTGGTACCTCTCTGAGGAAAGCTGCTGAAGTGACTGCTGCTCTGATAGAATGAGGCCTAATGCCCTTCGGCACAGATTTGCCATGTTGTGCATAACAGAAGCGGATGCAGTGTCCTACCCATTTGGAGATTGTCTGCTTTGTAATAGGTTTTCCTTGTGATCCTGCAGCATATGCTACAAACAGTTCATCAGTTTTTCTGAAAGCTTTTGTTTTGTCCAAGTAAAATCGTAGCTGCCTGTGTATATCCAAAGAGTGCAGAAGTCTTTCCCCTTTATTCTGGGGATTTGGGTAGAAAGTAGGCAAATTAACAGTTTGCTTTAAGGCCACATTGGAGACAACTTTTGGCATGAATGTTGGGTTCGTCTGTCCTTGGAGAAACCCTGTCCTGGTGAAAAATGAGGAAAGGTTCCACAGCCATCAATGCCTGTAACTCTGAAACTCTTCTTGCTGAAGTTACTGCTAGGAGCAGAGCAGTTTTCCATGACAAGAATTTTAGATCAGCTGTGCTGGCTGGTTCAAAAGGAGGCAGTGTTAGTTTTTCTAAAACAAAGTTGAGGTCCCAAGTAGGTACTGGTGCTCTCCTAGGGGGTCTTATATTCTTTGCCCCTCTGAGGTACTGTCGTAGTAGAGGATGTGAAAAAATAGGAGGATCCGTATTGTAATGAGCTGAAATGGCAGAAGCATGGATTTTAATAGAAGAAAAATATACGCCTTTGTCCAACATCTCAGTCAGATATTGTAAAATCTGAGGCATATTAGGGACCGGTGGGTCGGGCCCTTGTGCCTGGTTCCAAGCACAGAATCTCTTCCATTTTTTCCACATAAGATTTCCTAGTGCTGGGTCTCCTGGCTTCCAAAATTACATCCATAAGCTTTAGAGAGAGGTGCAGTCTGAGTGGCTACATTATCTGCCATGCTGCAAGGTTTAAAGGTTCTGAGTTGACTGTGCAGAATCTGATTGTTTTGCTGTGTCAGAAGATGAGGGATTTGAGGCAGAGGCCAAAGCGGGCCTTGGGACAAAATCTTTAGGATTGGGTACCAGTGCTGGCGTGGCCAGTCTGGTGCAATCAGGATAATTTTTGGCCTCTCGTCTGACTTTTAGAAGCACCTTGGTGAGAAGAGGCATCGGAGGGAAGGCATAGACTGTCAGGTTTTTCCAGTTGAAAGATAGAGCATCCAATTTTCATGCTTGAGAGTGATAAGTCCGTGTGCAAAATTTCTGTAATTGGCAATTGTGAGAGGAGGCAAATAGATCTATGTCTGGGCGTCTCCATTCCATTGTTATGTTGAACACTTGTGGATTTAGCTTCCATTTGTGAGGATCCATGAGATTTCTGCTTAGTTCGTCTGCCAGTGTATTTTTTGTTCCTGGCAGGAATTGTGCTTGCAGATGTACCTGGTAAGTCAGTGCTGTGTTCCACAAAGTCATGGCTTGTCTGCATAGGGGGTAGGAATGTGTGCCCCCTTGCTTGTTTATGTACCACATAACTGTGGTATTGTCCGTCTTTATTAATAATTGTCCTGGATGTTATTAGGTCCTTGAAGGCTGTCAGGGCATTCTGTACAGCTAGCATCTCTTTTCGATTGATGTGAAGATGCATTCGTTCTTTGGGCCACGTGCCCTGAATACATTTTCCTGCCATATGTGCTCCCCAGGCATAATCTGATGCATCCGTTGTTATTGTCTGCCTGGCTGTAGGTAAGGTGAAAGGTTGTCCCTTGTTGTGGTGACAGGCCTGAGACCACCATCAAAACTCCTGTTGTAGGCAGGGAATAAAGGTTATGATTGTCTCTAGGCTGTGACAATGCGGAGTCCAAACACACTTTAGATACCATTGTAGTTTCCTCATATGCAGTTTGGCATATGGAATTAGTAGAATGCAAGATGCCATGAAACCCAGGGCCTGCAGAATTTTTCTTGCAGGGAGCTGGGTCTTTGTTGCCATCATTTGAAAGTAATGAGTCAGTTGCCTTTGTTTGTCTGGCGTGAGATAAGCCATCTGGGTAGTTGTATTTAAGCTTGCACCCAGGACTATTATCTCTTGAGAGAGCACTAGTTTTGATTGCTTTTCGTTTACTGTGTACCCTAGGCAAATTAGTAATCTTTTTACAAACTCCAGGTCCTTTAGAAGAATGTCCTTGCTCTCTGCTTGAATAAGGCAGTCATCCAAGTAGGGATATATTTGAATTCTTTTTTGTCTGCAAAATGCAATTACTGGTGCCAGGCATTTTGTGAAGACCCTGGGCGCAGTAGACAAGCCAAAGGGCAGTGCAGAGAATTGATAATGCATTGAGCCTGCTATAAATCTGAGGTATCTTCTGCACGATTGTCTGATTGGGACATGCAGGTATGCCTCCTTGAGATCCAAAGCAACTAGCCAAGCCTCTTTGCCCAGCATGGGCAAGAGTTGTAGTGTTAACATTTTGAATTTTGGAACATCCAGGAAAGTATTTAGGATTGACAGGTCCAGTATTGGTCTCCATGCTTTGTCCTTTCTGGGTACTAGGAAAAGTCTTGAGTAAAATCCTTGGCCCTGTTCTTCTTGTGGAACATTTTGAATAGCTCCCATATCCATAAGAGCTGCAATCTGTTTTTGTGCCTCTGCCCATTGGTTTGGTGGCAGGTTTGGCATACCTTTTGGTTTTGCAAGCGTGTGGAAGTGGAACCTATACCCTTGAGAAACTATGTTCAACACCCATTGGTCTTGGGTGATCATGTGCCAATTTTTTGAGAAAAGTGCTAGCTTTCCCCCTAGGGGTGCTGTCAACTGGTAAGAGCATGGTATTTGCAGAGGGAAGTCATTGTGACTGTTTCCTATAAGGTTGTGATTTGTCTTCTCCTCCTTTGGGGGCTGAAGCACCCAATTGTTTAGGTCTGTAGGAGCCTTGGGGCTAAGATCTGCCTCTTGGGCGTCTGTATCTGCCTCTCTGTGGCCTGACACAGGAAAGGACCACTTTTTTGAAGGCCAGTTCCTGCTAAATCTAGGTGGTTGAACCTGTAAAAAAATCTTTCACAGTTTTCATTGACTTTGCTTTATCCTCCATTTTCTTTAAAACCTCTTCTGCCTTAACACCAGCAAGGTATCATGCTGTAGTGGAGCATCCAATAATTTCATTTTAACATGGTCAGCTAAACTTTGTTCTTTCAACCAAGCATGTCTTCGAATAACTGAGCCTGTAACTGCGGCTCTACAAGAAGCCTCTAATGAATCAAAACCACATTGCAGAGTATGCTTTCCCACTTGTTCAACTGCATGCAATAAATCCTGGACTTCTTTACAGTCAGGACCTTCTATATTTGTAACCATTTTCTGCTTTAACAATTTTCTGCTTTAACAATGACATGAGATACTGCTGATATTAAGCATGTGAAACTGACAGTTTAAAGCTCTTACAGCTAAAGTAGCAGAAGTGTAAACTTTTTCTGCACACCATGAGGGAGCATTTCCATTGGGATAACCAGGATTACTCAGAATCCAAGAAAAGGCTCAGAGACTTCCTTTTATCGTCTCAACACAGGCCCTTTGCTATCCCCCCCTGTGCTTGGTATTGTTGATGATGTTTTTTCTGAATCCAGTCTGTCCCCAGATTCTTTAACCCCTGCACCAGTAAAGCCAGACAGATACTACAGGGTCCCTGACTCTCATAAATTTCTTTACAAAAACCCTGCTGTGGACCCAGAAACTATTTCTCAGGGTCCAAAAGGGGTTAAAGCTTCCACTGGTAAAAATCCTGCCCCCTCTGATAGGGATTCCAGAGCTCTGGACAGATGGGGGAAAAAAAGTTAGTTGTCTTCTCTCGCCTTCTTTCTTGCGTCCCGCCCACCATCCCCCTAGCCTGGACAGACGAGAGGTTTTTCCCTTCTTCTAAGGGACCTTATCTTGCACTATTCCAAGCCCAGACAGTTGGTCCTGGGGTAGCTAACGCTCTGGTTGAATGGGCTCTTGGCCTAGAAGGCATTTCTTTACCTCTGAGTTGATAAATACAGGTAATCACAGAAGACAGCCACCTAAACAGGGTTACTTTGGATACCAGAAGGCCCTTTCTACTTTCTGCATAAGATAAAAAGAGTTTATCAGATTTCCTGATTTGTTTAGTTCTATCCAGATAGTAGCGGAGCTGACGATGAACGTCCAGGCAATGCAGTTTTTGCTCCGCCCTGTTTGAATGATTAGGGAAGAAAACTGGAAGATCAATAGATTGATTTAAATTTGCCTGAGAAGCCACCTTGGGTAAAAAAGATGGGTTAGTTCTTAGAGAAAGTCTGTCTTTGTGGAAAACTAAATAAGGAGGACGAATGCAAAGGGCATGAAGTTCAGATACTCTCCTAGCAGATGTAATGGCGACTAGGAAGAGTGTCTTCCAGGAAAGTAACTTCAATGAACAGGAAGCCGCAGGTTCAAAGGGAGGGAGAATCAAGGATGCTAAAACTAAGTTTAAATCCCACTGTGGTGGGGGGTCTTTGATCGGAGGCTTGAGTAAAAAGATACCTCTGAGGAATGCCTTGCAAAGCTTATGGGACACGATACTGGAGTCCGACAGGCCTATGTGAAAATTTGAAATGGCTGCTAACTGAACTTTTACTGTGGAGGAAAAAGATCCTGAATGAAAACTTTCAGCTAGGAAATCCAAGACCGAGTGTATTGGAGCAGTGAAGGGATCTATATTCCTAGCCTTTGCCCAGAAGGAAAAATGTTGCCATTTACTAGCATAGATCCTTCTGGTGGAAGACTTAAGGGAAGCTACGATAATATCCCGGACAGAATTTGAAATCATTGGAAGCCTGGCTAGGGACAGAAGTGGAGCAACCAAGCTGTGAGCTTGAGAGATTGGAGGGATTGGTGCAGCTGCCCTGACTGATGGGCCAAAAGATCTGGCACTGGATCCAGATGCCAAGGCTGCTCCAAAAGATAACGATGCAGGAAAGGGAACCATATCTGTCGAGGCCAATAAGGGGCAATGAGAATCATCTTGGCTCTCAAGGCGGTAGCTTTCTGAATTATCTGTGTAATTAATGGAAAGGGGGGAAAAGCGTATAGAAGTCCCCGAGGCCAATCGTGGACTAGAACGTCTCTGGGGGGATGGCCTGGAAGGGGGAAGAAAGTGAAGAAGTCGAGGCACTTGCTGTTTTGTGGTGTTGCAAAAAGATCGCAGCAAGGAAACCCCCACTTCCGAAAAATTTCCACCGTCACCGATTGCTTGAGGGACCACTCGTGGGGCATGAGAATAGCTCTGCTCAGCCTGTCCGCTATGACGTTGGACTTCCCGGGGATATGCGTTGCTATCAGAAACCGCTGAGAAAAGATCGCCCATTGCCAGAGTCGGAGTGCTTCTCGACACAGGGGATAGGACTTGGTTCCGCCCTGCTTGTTGATATACCATACTACGGACATATAGTCCATTTGAATTGCAATAGTCCCCACGGGAAGAGAGTCTTGGAGGGCTTGCAAAGTCAAAAGCACTGCTCTCATCTCCAGGACATTTATATGCAAGTGGCATTCGAAAGATTGCCATGTGCCACGGACTGTCCTGAAAATGCCCCCCCCACCCAATTAGGGAGGTGACCGTGGCGACCGGGGGGGGGGGGGGAGTAAATGGTGTGCCTTGATGGACTTGAGGGGAGACCATCCACCAAGACAGATGTTTTTTGCAAGATAGAGTTATTAAGATCTTGTGTGTCATAGGGAGCTGTTGGAAGGACCACTGGGAGAAAAGCATCCACCGAAGAAGCCGCATGTAAAAGCGGGCAAGGGGAAGAAGCGTGATGGCTGCCGCCATGAGACCTAATACTTTCAGAACATACCTGGCCTGAATTTTGCTCTGAAGGAGGACGTGAACATTATTTTGAATATCTAAGACCCTCTTGCTCAGTTAACTTTGCTGAGAGCTGAACGGTGTCCAAGGTGGCACCTATGAAGGTAATAGACTGACAAGGCGACAAGGCAGACTTTTCAAAATTTAGAGAGATACCTAGCTCTTTGCAAATGTGAATGGTGTAATCTCTGGCTAGAAGAAGTTGACGCCTGGTGGTGGCATTGAGGAGCCAGTTGTCTAGATATGGAAACACCTGGAATCCTTGATGTCTCAGGTGAGCCGTAACCGCTGCCATACATTTGGTGAACACTCGGGGGGCTGTAGTGAGACCAAAGGGCAGGGCTCTGAACTGGTAGTGACTGGCCCCCAGCCGGAAGCGGAGAAACTTTCTGGAGCGCCTGTGTATTTTGATGTGATAGTACGCATCCTGAAGGTCCACTGAGCACATCCAATTGTCTTTGCCCAGAAGGGGTAGAATGGACTGTAGCGTGACCATCCGGAACCTTGTTCTTTTTACAAACTTGTTTAGTTTGCCGAGATCCAATATTGGCCTCCTGTCCCCTGTTTTTTTTGGTACCAAAAAGAACTTTGAGTAGACTCCGGATCTAGTTGGTCTGCTGGGACTGGCTGGATGGCTCTCTTTTTTAGCAGCTTTGATATTTCTAGTGCTGCTTGTTCCCTTAGACTGGGTGGAACGTCTGGAAGAGACCCCATTTGAATCGTTTGGGTTTGGATAAAGGGGATTTTGTAACCCTCGGATATAATTGACTGCACCCATTTGTCTTGAGTGAGGGACAGCCAGGCTTGTGGGTACAGCGATAATCTTCCCCCGACTGCCTCCGAAGGTGGACAGTCGGGCAGCACCTCAGGGATGCTGGAAGGGTTTGTCAGAGACGGTTTCTCTGCTACCCTGATTCTGCAGACCCCCTCTGCCTCTTGGACAGCGTCTGTTGTTGTTCCCCCCTCTGCCTCTAGGGGGGAACTGACCTCTTGTGTCAGGCGTGACTCCTTGTGATTTGCGGAACCACATTTAATTCCACCCTTTTGACCCTTAGGATATGGTCTAGATGGGGTTGAAAAACGGACTCCTACTGCAGAAAGTCTTGCCATCTTGTTCGCATCTGGTCAAAGTATCTTTCACTTGAGGTCCCAACAACACTGAACCATCAAAGGGGGAGTTAGTGAAGGATGCCTTGAAGGGGTCTGCGAAGTTGCAAAGCCGGATCCAGGCGTGACGCCTTAAAGCCACACCTGTGCCTGCGGCCCTACTCGCTCCATCGGCTGCATAGGAAATAAGCCGCATGGAGGAGTTGACAATGGAATTCAGGGTTCCTAGCTGTGAGTTAATTTTGTCCTGAGACCCAGCAGCTGATGGATCCTGTAGAACCTCACCCAGTTCTTTGAGAATGTCTCTTTGAAGTCAGGTGATGTGGCATAAGTAATTCAGCGACCACATGGCAAAGGTCGCTGATGAGAACATCCGCTTGCCGTACCTATCCATTGTCCTAGATTCCTTGTTAGGCGGATGGATAGGCACTGAAGGATCAGCCAGTTCCTTCTTGGTGGCTGCCGCCACCACCATGGCATCAACTGGGACACCTTTAGATAAAAATTGCTTATCCGAAGGGGCTGTTATAAATTTGGAAGGCCTCCGTGGGGTGGGTTCCATCGAATCAGGGGCCGTCCACGCCTTCCGCGCCACCACTTCCATAAGGGGGTTGAAGGGCGAAGACACCCAGGAGGTGGAGGGTCGAGAACCAAAAGCCTCCAGGTAAACCGACTCGTCCTCAGAAGGATTAAGGGAAGACCAGTTCCCCCTCTGTTTAAGGATTTCAAGGATGTCAGAGAAGGAGACATCCTCAGAGAGGGACCTTGGGGATCCTTCCGACTCATCCAAGTTGGTATCAGATGTGACGGACTCAGGGGAGTCCACGTGCTTCCTCTTACATGTCCTCTTATGCGGGGGTTCACCTGATGGATCAGGAGAAACCTCGGAAGAGGAGGATATTCCCAATAGGGAAACCTGAGGCGTTGGATCTCTACGGCCGGGGGCGAGAGAGTGGGAAGAGACCTCAGCAGGCACTACAGTGGGAGGAGCTGATGGAGCTAACCGTAGAGCAGGCACTGGGGCCAGTACGCTCCTCATGACCTCGAAGGCGCCCCTATCAGGCAGGCCAGAGGGCTCCCGCTCCGAAGAACTAGGAACCCCTGCCGGCACCGACAGGGACGGCTCCGAAGCCAATGTCGGGGCCGAACTCACCAGCGCCGACGCTCCGACAGGGAGAACGGGGTCGGACAAGGGTCCAATGCCACTTGCCCCCTCGGAGCTGGCAAGAGAGTCCAAGCGCCCGGATCCCTTCAAGGAAGGCACCATGGACGAGATCGGAGCAGACGACTGAGCCGAAGGGGGAGGTATCGGCTCTGACGTCACAACAGTCACGGCTCCGAGGAGCTCTGGCTCCGAACACTGGGGCAGAATCTAAGGAGGAATAGTAGGTTGTATGGACGTAGCCGCTGTCTGATGAGATGGGCTGTGAAGCATTTGGGCCAGTGCCTGAGACTTTAACAGTCTGCTAACTACCCTCTCAAGGTCATGGTCGGAAAGCCTGGAAGACCGAGAGGAATGGCTCCGATGGCTTCGCTCCAAGAGTAAAGGTGACCTCGGAGCCAAATGGATAGATTCCAGAGATGGAGATCTGGACCTCTTGCGTGTGGAGGGCATCGAGATTGGTGGAGCCGATGGAGCCGGAGCCGACTGTGAAGATTGAGTCTTAGAGGCATCGGCTCCGGCTGGAGCCGATGCAGGAAGCTGCGATACAGAGGTATCGGCTCCAGCCGGAGCCGATCGTGTCGTAGAAGGTGAGCCACCATCCGAAGGCTTAGAGCACGGAGCTGACGGTTTGGGTGGCTTTGAAGGCTTCCCCAGCATGGACTTAGCCAGGGAACCTTTGGGCCTTAATAAGCCCCTCAGAATCAACTTATTCCTGCCCTCCTGCAGGACTCTTGGGCTGAATGCATGGCATACAGAGCAAGAGTCCTGCAGGGGTCCCAGGCAATAAATACAAGAAGTGTGACCGTCTGTCAGCGACATCTTCTGACAGCACGAGTCACACTTCTTGAAGCCTGAGACCTTTGTCTCTTTCGACATACTGCTGTCGAAGAGAAAAAACAAAATTCTAAAGTTAGAAACACACACACACTCAAACAGACTGGGATACAGGGATACTAAAGGCACACACAACTAAGAATCCCTGTGAGGGAATTTAAGAAAAACGGAAGGGCCTAAGGCCTAACCTAGGGTGGGGAGTATAACTGGGATAAGGGATAAAAATAGGAACTAAAAATTTGAAATAACAGAAAAACTAGCCTATTTAGAAAATATAATGGGAAAACTAAGTAGAAAAACTAGAATTTTTCTTAAATTTAGTCACTAACCTGTGAGCCGGTAAAGAGAGCACCTCGCTAGCGAAAGCGGCAAACGAGATCTAGGTAGTTACTGCCTAGCATCATGGGATATAGGGTTGCCTCGAGCCGGTAAAATTAGCTCTCGAGCTTTAGTATAGGCTGAGTCAGAGCCGAGGTTCGGCTCCGAACCCATCCAGCAAGAATGAAGGCGAGATTGACAACTTAACATCTGAGCGTTTACTGTATGTTTAGCTGAATGCAGAGTAATTTTAAAAGATGTATTAAACAAAATGTTAATTTCAAACAATTTAGAGTATGTTGGCAGGGGAGGATGGACTATTCTGTTTCATAAATCTGATTTTTTTTCTGTTAACTGGGAGGTCCTTTTGATAAAGTACAGTTGTGTACACTTACCTAGAGTGTATTCACTGTTGCAGTCATTACATTTGGGCTTATCTGCTTGCAGGTAGCCCTCAGCTGGCCTGATTAACAAAGTCTTGAGTCCTGCGTCTGTTGCTGTCCCTTCTTCCATGACGTCAGGTTGTCAGGGGTATAAAACATGCAGCCGACGCCATTACATCAGTTTTTCTTGACCCAGATGTCAGGTGCCCCCCTAATGGGGAACAATTAAATATAAAAATACAATGATATACCTCCAACAAAAAAGCAAACACACCAAAAAGGCTTTTAAGCATAGTAAAGGAAAGTAGAATTAAAGCCAAAATAAGTTAGGGAGCTGGAGGGAGGGTAACCAGGACTGCAACCGTGAATACACTAACATCTACATATATGTAAGTGCACACAACTGTACTATGTTCTTCGTGTTTCACTGTTGCAGTCATTACATTTTGGTAGATTCCCAAAGCTATGGTTGGGAGTCGGACTTTAGATAGCATTAGGACCAGCTATAAGGCCCTGCAAGACTGCAGTGGCAAAGCCACCTCTGGATTTAGACAAAATTGACAAATGATAATGCTTGGTGAAAGTATGCAAAGAACTCCAGGTAGCAGCTTCTAGGATGTCCCTGGTAGGGACGCCTCTGAGAAAGGCTGTAGAGGTAGATGCAGCCCTAGTGGAGTGAGGTCTGACACCCTGGGGGATAGCTTTTCCATGGTGCTTATAGCAGAAATGAATGCAATGGCCTATCCATTTAGAAATGGTTTGCTTTGAAATAGCCTTCCCCTCTGCCCCTGCAGCAAATGCCAGCAGCAGTTTTTCAGATTTCCATTGAGGTTTAGTCCTGTCCAAGTAGAATCTAAGTTGTCTGTGCACATCTAAGGAATGCAGTATACGTTCCCCTTTCTTCTGTGGATTGGGAAAGAAGGTTGGCAAATGAATAGACTGATTAAGAGCCACACTGGATACCACCTTGGGCATGAAGGATGGTTGGTTCTGAGGGACACCCTGTCTGCATGAAAGATGATAAAAGGCTCCACTGCCATAAAGGCCTGTAATTCAGATACCCTTCTAGGTGAAGTGATTGCTAAAAGGAAAGCTGTTTTCCAAGAAAGGAATTTTAAATCTGCAGTAGCAGCTGGCTCAAAGGGAGGAAGAGTGAGTTTCTCCAAAACAAAGTTAAGGTCCCAGGCTGCAGTTGGAGCTCTCCTCAGTGGCCTTAAATTTTTGGCCCCTCTGAGGAACTGCTTGAGCAGTGGGTGAGAGAAGAGGGGAGGCTCTGTGCTATAATGAGCTGAAATGGCTGAGGCATGAATTTTGATGGAGGAAAAGGACAAGCCCTTATGAAGCATCTCAGTCAAATATTGGGCACTGCTGCGCTCATCCCTTGAGATTGGTTCCAGGTACAAAATCTTTTCCATTTTGCAGCATAAGATTTTCAATAATTTAGCTTTAACATGATCAGGCAAAGATTGCTCCTTAAGCCAAGCATGCCTTTTGAGCACATACACACTAACAGCAGCCCTGCAAGAGGCCTCTAATGAAACAAATCCCCATTGCAAAGTATGTTTTCCAACATGTTCAGCAGAATGCACTACATCCTGCAATTCTTTATTTTCCGCACAGTGAGAAATCAACATAATTTTCTGTTTAAGCAATCCAATAACATGTTGCTGATACTTTAACATATGAAACTGGCAGTTTAAAGCCCTAATAGCCAAGGTTGCAGAAGTGTAAATCTTCTTACCCCATCTATCCAGCGCCCTGGAGTCTCTATCAGAAGTGGTGGGATTTTTACCAGTAGAAGCCTTAATGCCTTTGGGTCCCTGTGAAATGGTCTCTGGATCCGCAATTGGATTTTTAAAAAGGAACTTGTGTGAATCAGAAGCCCTGTAACATATGTCAGGTTTTCTGGGAGCAGGAGGCAAAGAATCAGGGGTCAAACTAGATTCCGAAAAAGCATCATCAACAATGTCTAGTACAGGAGGAATAGCTAAAGGCCTATGCTGAGGTAGGAGTAAGGAATCCCGAAGCCTCTTTTTTGAATCAGAAAAATCCTGGCTTTCCCAGTGGAAATGATCCCTTAGAGTATGTAAGGTTTCACCAAAAGAAAAATCCTCTGGAGGGGAAGCTGAGGGAATAGAGCCCTCAGCATCAGAATGCTCATAGTAGATAAGGGCAAATCCAGATCATCAGAAGAATCAGAAAAATCAGAATCCTGTTCAGAAGATTCATAAACAACTTCAGTCCTAGGTCTCTTAGAAGGGGGAGGTTGGCTACCCCTGATTAGAGTTATAAGATCTTTAGCCATTCTTATTTGTTTTTTTAGGCATAGAGGCCTAAGCATGCGGCCTGGGCATTGTTTTTTTAGGCATGGTTCGAGATTTAGGCCTAAATGAAGAAGGAAGTGTCAGTTTAATATGCAAGTCCGTAGGTCTGAATACACCCTCAGAAGCCGGTGCCTGCACAGTGGCACCGGACCCATCCAAGGTAGAGACATCCGCGGGTTCCATAGCTGAAGCATCTCGTGGCATACCAGTCTCCGAATGGGTCTCAGTAGAGGCCTGGGAATCAGAAGTAGCGGGTATCAGGGGCTGCGGAAGCACCTCACCGAGTACCGGCGAACTGGCGACTGGCTTAGGAAAAGCGTTGCCGGCAGTTTTGGACCTCGGCGGCCTGTCTCTGTCTTTATCTTTGAGTTTTTTCAAAATCCCAGTAGCCGGATGGCTAACAGATGACATTTCTGGATAATTAAACAGAGAACTGAAATATTTAGAGGCAAAAATATACCGACGACGGATAGTGCGCTGATTAAATACAGCACAAAACCGACCGCAAGGTACGTCGTGATCAGGGCCTAGGCAAGGAATACTGTACGAATGAAAATCTTTATTTTCCACAAGTAATGCAATTATTAACTTTTACTGACATCGGTAAGGAGCAAGAAAAGGTTTCCCCAACAGGGTAATTAGCTTTAGTTGAAGACTTCGGTTCTGAAACTCTAAAACAGGAGTCAGCCGACCAGTACTTGCGAACGCTTCGGGCACCGCACGGCAAGAAAGACTGATGTAATGGCATCGGCTGCATGTTTTATACCCCTGATGACCTGACGTCATGAAAGAATCAGGACGACTGACTACTACTGCAAGCAGATAACCCAAATGCAATGACTGCAACAGTGAAACACAAAGAATATCTCCCCTGCTTAGATATTGCAGTGGTCCATTGTCTGGACCTCTGTTGGGCTTGTAACTGGTGGCCGGAAGGTCTGCCCCCACTTGCTTTCCTTTGGACGTGCTTTGAGTAGAAAAGGACCAATCCTTTATGGGCAAGTTCCTGCTGAACCTGGGAGGCTGACCCTGCAAGAAATCCTTCCCAGTCTGCATAGACTTGGCCTCGTCTTCCACTTATTCGATAACCTCCTCAGCTTTGGGCCAAAACAGCTGGTCCTTATCCAGAGGGGCACCTAACAATTTGGACTTTACCTGGTCAGGCAAAGGCTGTTCCCTTAACCAGGCATGCTTTCTGATCACAGACCCAGTGATTGCAGCCCTGCTGGAAGCCTCCAAGGCATCAAAACCACAATGCAGGGAATGTTTTGCTACCTGGGAGCTGGACAATATATATTATACTCTGCTGAAGCTTCAGGTTCAAAGGGGGGGGGTGAGTTTTTCCAACACAAAGTTAAGGTCCCATGCTGGAGTAGGAGCTCTTCTCGGTGGCCTTAAGTTGTTAGCCACTCTTAGGAACTGTTTGATGAGAGGGTGTGAGAAGAGAGGTGGCTCTGTGCTGTAATGAGCAGAGATGGCAGAGGCATGAATCTCATTAGAAGAGAAGGATAGACCACCGAGTAGCAGGTCTACTAGGTAAATCCAGGATGAGAGGTAGGGAGGGCTGTGCCATATCAGCTCCCTTAGCCTGGATCCAGGTGCAAAACCTTTTCCACTTGTCAGCATAGGCTTTTCTAGTGCTGGGGTGTCTGGCCTCATGTATAACATCTAGGACTTGTTTGCTTAGGTCGGCAGCTTGAGGAGAGGTCGGGGAATAAGCCAGGCTGAGGGTCTGCAATTGGGGATGCATGAATTCTCCATTCCTCTGGGTCAAGAGTGTTGGATCTGAGGTAGGTGCCATGGTGGCAGGGGTGACAGGCTGCGCAACAGTGGGTACCAGTGCTGGAGTGGCCAGTCTGGGGCAATCAGGATTGCCCTCTGTTTTTCCTCCCTTATTTTGAGCAATACCCTTGAAATGAGTGGTAGAGGGGGAAATGCACAGACAGAGAGGTTTACCCACTGGAAGGATAGAGCATCCACTTTCCAGGCCTTGCTGTGAGGTTCCCTGGTGCAGAATTTGCTGAGCTGATGATTGGAGTGGGAACAAAGAGGTCCACCCTCAGGGTGCCCCATTTCTGGGTTATAAGGGTAAAGGTTCTGTGTTCTAGCTGCCACTCATGTGGGTCTAACAGATTTCTGCTTAAGTTGTCTGCCAGAGAGTTTTGGGAGCCTGGCAGGAATTGTGCTAGCAGGTGAAGTTGCATGGCTGAGGCCATGTGCCAAAGGGTCATGGCGAGCCTGCAGAGAGGATACAAGTGAGTCCCTCCCTGCTTGTTGATATACCACATCACTGTAGTGTTGTCTGTTTTGATTAGTAGAGGGCCCAGGGAGAGTAGGGGGTCTGAAAGCTGTCAGGGCGTGCTTAATAGCTAGCATCTCTTTTTGGCTGATGTGCAGATGAATTTGATTTGGGCTCCAATGGCCCTAAATGAACCTGCCGTCCAGGAGTGCACCCCAGGCATAGTCTGATGCATCTGTGGTTAAGGGTCCGAGTAGTGAGAAGGGAAGTACCTTGTTGTGGTAGCATACTGCTGCCCACCAAAGGAAATCTTTCCTTAGACAAGGTATCATTGGTATGATAGTTTCCAGGTCTTGAGAGTGTTAACACCAAAGGCTTTTTAGGTACCATTGTAGTTTCCTCATATGCAGTCTGGCATATGGAATGTGTAGAATGCAGGAGGCCATGAACCCTACAGCTTGCAGGATTTTCCTGGAGTAGGAAATGTCATGTGGGATGCTGTGTCCAGGCTTGCTTCCATGAATACAATTTTTGTGTGGGCACTAGTTTTGATTTATTTTCGTTGATAGTATACCCCAAGGAGGACAGTAAGTCCTTTACAAAGGTCAGGTGCTGTAACAGCTTTGCCTGACTGTCTGCCTGAATCAGGCAATCGTCTAAGTAGGGATAAATTTGAATAGCTTTTTGTCTGCAAAAATCAACGGCTGAAGCCAGGCATTTTGTAAAAACTCTGAGAGCAGTGGACAAGCCAAAGGGAAGCGCAGAGAACTGAAAGTGCATAGATCCTGCCCTGAAACAGATATTTCCTGCAAGATTCCCTGATTGGGATTTGTAGGTAGGACTCTTTCAGGTCTAGGGTGGCTACCCAAGCATCCTTGGAAAGCATAGGAAGCAGCAGCTGGAGGATGAGCATTTTGAATTTTGGTATCAACAGAAAGGTGTTTAGAATGGATAGATCGAGGATTGGGTGCCAGGTGCCCTCTTTTCTGGGTACCAGGAAGAGTCTGGAATAGATACCTTGGCCTATCTGTTCTGCAGGAACATGCTGTATTGTCCTCATGGAAAGCAGGGAAAGGACTTGCTTTTTGGCTTCTGCCCACTGATTTGGAGGAAGGTCTGGGAATCCTTTTGGGGTTGGCAGAGTGCGGAAATAAAATCGGTATCCCTGGGACACTATGATGAGGACCCCATCAGACGATGGTAATAGAGGCCCAGTTGCTTGCATGGAAGCACAGTTTTCCTCCTAGTGGCACAAGCAGGTTGCAGAGGTAAGGAGTGGAGGTGTAAAGTCATTGTGAGTTCTTACCATAAGGGGATGGTTCTGCACTCCCTGTTTTTGAAGAGGAGGAACTCCATTGCTTAGATCTCTGCATTTCCTGGGGCTGCTGTCTGGGAGGTCTACTTCCCCTGGGTCTGGGCTGAGCTGGCCTGGAGGGGGCAGGAAAGGACCAGTTCTTGGAAGGGCAATGCCTACTGAACCTCAGAGGCTGGACCTGTAAGAAATCTTTAAATGTCGGCATAGATTTAGCTTTTTCTTCCATCTTTAAGACCTCTTCTGCCTCGGTGCCAGATAAATTGTCTTTGTTCAATGGTACGTCCAATAATTTGGATTTGACATGGTCTGGCAAGGTCTGTTCCTTAAGCCAAGCATGCCTTCTAAGGACAGAACCAGTGACTGCTGCCCTGCAAGATGCTTCAAAGCCACATTGCAAAGTGTGCTTAGTAACTTGACTTGCAGAATGCATTACCTCTTGTAATTCTTTATTTTCTGCACAAGCAGGAAAAGAAGATATTTTTTGTTTGAGGAGTACCATGGTATGCTGCTAATATTTCAGCATGTGGAACTGACAATTTAATACTCTAATAGCAAGAGTAGCAGAGGTGTATACTTGTTTACCCCATCTGTCTAAAGCTTGGGAATCTGCGTCTCAGGGGTTGGGATTCTTAGCTGAGGTTGCTTTAATTCCTTTATGTCCTTGAGAGATGACCTCTGGGTCAGCAGTAGGATTTTTGAAAAGGAATTTGAGAGAGTCTGGGACTCTGTAGTACCTGTCAGGTTTCCTGGGAGCAGGAGGAAGGGTGTCAGGAGTCAAAATGGATTCCATAAAATCATCATCCAAAACATCCAGGACAGGAAGAATGGCCAAAGGTCTGTGCTGTGGTAAATCTAAGAATTCCCCCGAGTCTCTTTTTTGACTGAGGATAGTCTTGACATTCCCACTGGAAATGCTCCCTTAAAGTATGAAGGATTTCCCCAAATGAAAAATCCTCGGGTGGAGAGGCAGAAGGAATGGATTCCTCTGCACCAGAGTCCTCATAAGCAGAGAAGGGCAGCGTTTCTTCATATTCAGAAGCATCAGTCAGACTCCTGCTAGACAGGGGTCCAGGGAAGTAAATAGTGTGGGAAGAAATAGCCAGGGAATTGTTATGGCTAGGCTTGTATAGGCCCTAGGGCCGATAGCCTAGTACCAACCTATGAACCTATAAGATAAAACTACTGGGGACAAGTCTCTCTCTCTTATGGAAGGGGTAGCCTGGCTTCCCCTAATAAGCATTATAAGGTCTTCTGCCATTTTAAGCATTTGAGATTGAGGCAAGGAAGCAAGTGCCTGAGCTTGGGTCATCGGTTTTTTGGGGGTAGTTCGTACCCTGGGCCTTAGAAACTCGGTAGTTTTAGAAAGAACTGAAGACGCGAAAGAAGTTGTCGGTTTGTGTCGAGTATTGGTAGAGCAAAGTAGGTCCTCGGAAGCCAGTGCCTGCTTAGCGACTCCGGACGCATCCAAGGTAGAAACATCCGCAGGTTCCTTAGTCGAAGAAGAGTCTTGCGGCATACCAGACTCTGAAAGGGTCTCAGTAGTGGCCTGCAAATCAACAGAAGCAAGCATCAGGGGCTGTGAAAGCGCCTCACTGAGGACAGGAGAACTGACGACTAGCTTGGCAGTTTTGGACCTGTGTGGTCTGTCTCTGTCTTTATCCTTGCGTTTTTTTTTGAAAGATCGGTAGTAGATTGGCTTACCAAAGCCATATCGGAATTACAGACTGACAGCGAAAATATCTAGTTACAATACGGGCCCGATGACGTATAGTTCGGGCGTTGAACAAAGCACAAAAGCGACAGCGAGGGACATCGTGGTCTGGACCTAAACAGGTGACGCAGTAAGAATGAAGTGTCAGTGTGGTATTTGCTTTCTATAGGCAAGACAACTGTTAACTCTTCCTGACATTAGTTAGAGCAAGAAAAAAGGATCCCGAACTGGGTACTTAGCTTTAGAAGACTTCAACTTCAATTCGGAAACGAAAACTCCGGTAGCGGCAGACCGGCACTCGTGTGGGCTCCTTGGCAAGAAAGACTGATGTAATGGCATTGGCTGCTTGATTTTATACCACTGATGACCTGAAGTCAGTCTTGGAGCGACAGCAACCGAAGCACAGACACTAAGCCTCTGGTATTCAGGCCGACTGAGGGCTACCCCTTGCAGGATAACCTAAATGTGATGACTGCAACAGTGAAACACAAAGAACGTCAGATATTCCGTATTTTAGTGTTCTTGTATTATTAAATATATTTCAACTTTTCATTGTGGCTGGTCCTTTAGAGAATATTTTAACCTTTGAGAGTACTCATATCTATTTGGGGACTCTGTGGCCACTCCTGAAGGCCTTACTGCTTTGGTCAAAACACTACCATTTTTATTAATATTAAAGTACAGTTTTGTACCTACCATAAATGTAGATGTTCGAGGATCCACATTGCTGCAGTCCTAACTATTGGGGTAGTCCGCTGTCCAGTCGGCCCGAATACCAAAGTATATGGCTGACGTCGGTCAGGGCGCATTAGACTGACGTCAGTACGTCAGGGTACTAATGCGCATGACCGACGTCATATCCTCAGTCTTTTCTTGCCCCAGATGTCAGAAGACCCTGAAAAGATAAGGCCCAAAACCAAACACTGCCAACATACCTGCACCAAAATATATATATATATACAAAATATACAAAATTAGCAGATCATAACCTCACCTACACAACCACCCCTAAACACAGAGGGGAAGGAGGGAGGGTAAATTGGACTGCAGCAATGTGGATCCTCGAACATCTACATTTATGGTAGGTACAAAACTGTACTATGTTCTTCATTCCACATTGCTGCAGTCCTAACTATTGGGTAGAATCCCAAAGCAGAGGTAAGGGAGGCTGGCAAATCATAAGGAAGCAGGAACTGACAACATGCCTTGCAAAATAGCTGTGGCAAAACCAGCCCTAGACTTAGAGTAGAGAGGAAGGTGATAATGCTTAGAGAAAGTATGCACTGAACTCCAAGTAGCTGCCTCCAAAATATCCTTAGTTGCCACCCCTTAGAAATGCTGTTGAAGTGGCAGTAGCCCTAGTGGAATGAGGCCTAATCCCAGCTGGAATTTCCTTGCCATGATGGGAATAACAAAATGTAATGCAACACCCAATCCATCTAGAAATAGTTTGTTTAGACACAGGCTTGCCCTCATGCGAACTCAAAGCAAAAGAAATAAACAACTGCTGAGACTGCCTAAAATCTTTAGTCCTGCTCAAATAATAACGCAATTGCCTGTGTACATCTAAAGTGTGCAAAATCTTTTCCCCTTTATTTTGGGGATCTGCATAAAAGTAGGCAAATGAATAGTTTGGTTTAAAGCCACACTAGAAACCACCTTAGGCATAAAGGAAGGATTAGTACGTAAAGATACCCTATCCTTATGAAAAATCAAAAGGCTCCACTGCCATAAGGGCCTGCAACTCAGAAACCCTTCTTGCAGAAGTAATGGCCAACAAAAAGCAGTCTTCCATGACAAGTATTTCAAGTCAGCAGTAGCCAAGAGGCTCAAAAGGTTGTAGAGTAAGTTTCTCCAACACAAAATTGAGGTCCCAAGCAGGAGTAGGAGCTCTACGTTGGGGGTCTTATATTCTTTGCCCCTCTAAGAAATTGCTTGAACAAAGGATGTGAAAACAATGGTGGGTCACAATCATAGTGAGCTGAAATTGCTGCAGCATGAATCTTAATGGAAGAGAAAGACAAACCTTTGTCCAATAACTCAGTAAGATATTGAAGAGCCACACTCAGATTTGGCTCCGAAATCTCCAAATTGTTTGCTGCACTCCAAAATAAAAATCTCTTCCATTTTTCTGCGTACACTTTCCTTGTACTAGGTCTCCTGGCTTCCATAATCACATTTAAAGCTTGTTGAGGAAGTTGAGACCTGCTGTCTTTCAAAACAGAATATGCCAGGCTGTTAGATGAAGAGAGTGAAGCTTGACATTGAGCAGGTGACCGTCTCTCTGAGACAACAGGTGTGGAATCAAGGGTAAAGGCCATGGAGGCTTCTTTACCAGACTCCTCAGTAATGGGTACCAGTGCTGCCGAGGCCAATCTGGAGCTATTAAAATCATCCTTGGCTTGTCTTGTCTGACCTTTAGAAGCACCTTTGGAAGAAGAGGCAGAGGTGGAAACGCATACACATGAAGATTTTTCCAACTGAAAGAAAGAGCATCCACTTTCCAAGCTGTGTGATGAAACCTCTTTGTGCAAAACTTTGGCAGCTGGTGGTTTAGTGGAGAAGCGAACAGATCTATGTCTGGAGTTCCCCAGGACACGGTCAACTTTTGAAATACATGAAGATCCAGTTTCCACTCGTGGGGATCCATGATTTGTCTGCTTAACACATCTGCTAAGGAGTTCTGTGCTCCCGGCAGAAACCTTGCCTGAAGAGTTAGTTGCAAGCTGAGCGCAGTCTCCCATAAAATCATTGCTTGCCTGCACAATGGGTAAGAATGAGTTCCCCCTTGCTTGTTGATGTACCACATGACAGTTGTGTTGTCTGTTAGAATCAACACCTGCCCTGGAAGAAGTAACTCCTTGAAAGCCATTAATGCAAATTGGACTGCTAACATCTCCTTCATGTTGATATGTAGATGCTGTAGTCTGGCAGGCCACTTGTCTTGTATCCACTTTCCATTTAGATGAGCTCCCCAAGCAATGTTTGAGGCATCTGTCATTAGAATCTGACTCGCCTCTGGCCGGGTCACAGAGAGTCCCTTGTTTAGGTGACATTCCTGAGCCCACCACAAAAATTCCTTTTGAATGCAAGGTATTATTTGAATGACAGTGTCCAAATCCTGGCAGTGCTGTGTCCATACATTTTTGAGATACCATTGTAGCTTCCTCATATGCAGTTTGGCATTGGGAAGCACCAGAATACAAGATGCCATGAACCCTAAGGCTTGAAGGACTGTCCTTGCAGTCAGCCCGGACTGAAGAGATAGTTGATGGAAGTAACTGGAAAGATTCTTTTGTTTGTCCGGGGTTAAAAAGGCCATCTGGGCTGCTGTATTCAGTCTCACACCCAGAAAGCACATGTCTTGAGAGGGTACTAGACTGGACTTTATTTCGTTCACAGAATACCCTAGGCATCTTAGCACTGCTATGACATATTCCAAATGCTGTAGAAGGTCTTCCTTTTCTTGAGCCAGAATCAGGCAATCGTCCAAGTAAGGATAGATTTGAATTCCTTTTAGCCTGAAGTAAGCTATCACTGGAGCCAGAACCTTTGTGAATACTCTGGGCAGTAGATAAGCCAAAGGGCAATGCAGAGAACTGATAATGAGAATTTCCAGCTCGAAACGCAGATACTTTCTGCAACTTAGTCTTATAGGCACATGAAGGTAAGCCTCCTTGAGATCTAAAGTTACCATCCAGTGATCTTTGCCCAGCAGAGGTAAAAGCTGTTGTAACGTCAACATCTTGAACTTGGGAATGTCCAGATAAGTGTTGAGGATAGATAAATCCAAAATTGGTCTCCACGTGTTCCCCTTTTTGGTACTAAGAACAGGCGAGAATAAAATCCTAGGCCCCTTTCTGGCACAGGAACCGCTGAATGGCCCCTATTTGGAGTAACAGAGAAATTTGCTTGTGAGCCTCTTGTCTTTGTAGAGGAGGAATGTCTGGCATGCCTTTGAAAGGAGGCAAGGTATGGAAATAAAACCTGTAACCGTGGTGAATAATATCCAGAACCCATCTGTCTTGGGTAATTAAATCCCAATTTTCTTTGAAAAGAGACAGCCTTCCTCCCAACGGTGCTGCCAGGCGAGAATGAACTGGCAGCTGAAAAGGCAGGTCATTGGGTCTGCTTACGAAAGGACTGACCCTGCCCTCCCAGAAGTCTGAGCAGGGGAACTCCCTGTCCTAGGCCTAAAAGAACCCTGAGCTCTGCCCCTACCACGTCTAGACCTACCCCTAGACTGGGAATCATAAGCAGGAAAAGTCCAACCCTTAGCAGGCCAATGTCTACTAAACTTCGGTGGCTGCACCTGTAAAAAATCTTTAACAGTTTGCATAGATTTAGCCTTGTCCTCCATTTTCTTCAAAACTGCTTCCACAGGCGAACCAAACAACACATCAGACTGCAAAGGAGCATCCAAAATCCTTGTCTTAACATGCTCAGCTAAGTTCTGATCTCTCAACCAGGCGTGCCTACGAAGAACAGAACCAGTGGCAGCCACCCTGGAGGAGGCCTGCACAGCATCAAAACCACATTGCAAGGAATGTTTACCCACCTGTTCAGACACATGAACTAAATCCTGCAACTCTTTACAGT